>NW_016157931.1:98701-108502 GCF_001687245.7 Rhagoletis zephyria
CAGAGCCGCAACAAGGTCCTCAAGTCGCTAGCCGGCAGTACTTGGGGCAAAGACAAAGAAACGTTGCTGGCAACATACAAGGCAATAGGCCGGCCGGTTTTGAACTACGCAGCGCCAGTGTGGTCGCCGGGGGCTAGTAGGACGCAGTGGACGAAGCTACAGACTGCACAGAACACCGCACTCAGGACAGCGACAGGATGCCTCCTGATGTCGCCCGAACACCATCTTCACGGCGAGGCGCAAATGCTCCCCGTAAAGGAGCAGAACATCATGCTCTGCAAGCAGTTCCTGGTCGGGAGCCACAGAAGTGGCCACCCGAACAAACAGCTGCTTGCAGAGGAGCCCTCGCCTAGGCACGTCAGGAGGCATCTATATGAACTGAAGGACGAAGTCTGGAGCTTCATCAAGCAACCTCTGGACCAGACAGGTTACCGACTGGCCCTGAACGGCATTCACAGGGAGTCAGTCTCGAGTTATGTAGACTCTAGACCTGTGAATGCCGTTCTAGGCATACCGCCCCCGGACACAGACGAGACGGAGCTTCACCTGCCACCCCGGGAGACGCGAACAACTCTAGCACAACTTCGCTCCGGCTACTGCAGCAGGTTAAACTCCTACCTGAGTAGATTGAATGAGGATGTGACAAATGAGTGTCCGGCATGCGGAGAGACCCCACATGACTCGAAACATCTCTTCGCATGCCCGGAAAACCCGACAATCCTAACGGCCTTGTCCCTGTGGACTAACCCCCCAGAAGCTGCACGCTTCCTAGGGCTGCCGTTAGTGGAACTTGACTACAACGACTGAGATACCAACCGACCTGGACGGGGTTGTTGTAGACGCTACAACAACAACAACAACAAGAGGAAATAAAGGACAAAACATGATTTTCAGAAAAATAAATAAAGTCAAAGAACAGCACCCTAGAATATTTTTTTTAAATACCTGGAACAGATTTTAGAAAAGATTGTCCTGGACCGAATTAACAAAAAGAGTTTTGATTTTTATCAGCAAATGGTGAATGCAAAAAATTAAAGAAACCTTCAAACTAGAAATAATATTTTTCTAGGTGACGAATTTCAGATTTTAAATGTGGTAAAAACGTTTTCTGAGTTCTTTGAACTCGGTTCTGACGATAGAATTACGAAATTCAAAATAGTCGATTCAATATAGCACACTTTATCCACAAAAACGCAAAAGAACACGAGTTTTGGATAGCATCCGCCTGATTGGATCGGTCATTTTTATTTTTACGATTTATCATCAGAATCGATTCAAAGACCTTAAAAATGTTCTTACCACCTTCAAAATCTTAAATTTGCCACCATGAAATATATTAATTTTTGTTTGATGGTCGCTTTTTATTTTAATTTTCCCGACTCTCACCATATCGAGTCCTAACCGCCAAAAAGACGTAGATAAGCGACTTTTTTCAAAATTGTATTTTTAATGCAGAAATGCTTCTAGATGCTCTACGAAAACTTTTGCATTAAAAAGAAAATTTTGCAAAAAAGTCGCTTACGCCTTTTTGACGGGTAGGGCTTGATATACTGATAAAAATCAAAACATTTTTTTAAGTCGGGCCTAGACAATCTATTCTAAAACCCGTTCCAAGTATTTAAAAAAAAATAGTTATTCAACTGGGTTAAAAATTTACTCCTCCAGCCTTTTTTGAACAAAATTAGTCGCTTATTTCCCACTGCGCGGTGCCGCACTGTTAATAAACGCTTTGATCGAAAACATCCTAGTTGCTCTCTAGCACAATGAAAATGACAATAACTTTTAAAATTGTACTTACTGTTGTTGGAACTTGTGATGGATTGTTTCGCAAGGAGCGACCCTTTCGAAGTTTTCGAAATGATTCACGTAAAGATTTCTTGAATGACTTACGACGAGACAACGTTTCCCCAGCGCCTGTTAAATCTGTTAAGTTAATTCAATGCTTTTATTAGTTTGTATAGCTTCGATTTTTTTTTATTTACCGTTTGGATTCAGAGTGCAGCGATGGAAAACAGGCAAAAAAGTGTTGTAGTCAAATAAAACGAGACCATGGGCAGTTCCCCCAGCTACGAGTCCCCAATTCGCTTCCAGGGCCAAGCACGTTATACTTGCCGGTGGAAGAACTTGCAAAATGCCTGTTATTTCAACACCGGAATAACCAACAAGTTCCGCATCCGGTTCAAGCAAATTTGGACGTACCGTCAACTGATCGTGGCCCTTCCAAACGAAACCATCACGATCACTCACCAAGTTCATTGAACTAACTTTAAACGGAGTATTTTCAGATTCCCTTTTAACAAAACTAGCAATGACAATTTGCCCGGCTGTGCCTCCAACGATTATTCGCCCAGTTTTTGGACACAAAGCAATTTTCTTCACCGCTAAGCGGGGATCGTCTGAGTACGGATCGAATAGGCCGGCTTTCTGAAATGGTGGTTCTGAGTCATCTAAAGGTTCTGACGTTTCCGCCGGTATGTCGTCTTGGTTCTCATTCCTGTTCAAATATAGATAGGTAAGTTTTAATAACTAAAATTTCGTTTATTCATACCCAAACAAAGGGGCAGTTTGGAAATTATAAAGAGGTTTCAAAACTACCCCTGTACAATCCCAAAACTTCACCGAACCGTCCTCATGACCAGTCAATAATATTTCGTATAGTCGTACATCATCATTGTCAACCACGTCAGGAACTTCTTCCTCTAAAATACCGCCATTTATCGGCCATTGTATCTTGCTGCACTCAGTATTTTGCTCTTCTCCTGCATGCAATATTTTGTTATAAACATCCTGGTTTACTAGGGATGCAAGGTAATTGCAAGTAACCGCAGATGCGTGAACCGAATGTAGATATGGTGTTTTAATAGCAGGAACTTTGGAATCGGCCAAATCGTAAGCACAGAACTCTTCCTCGAGTAATACGACCAGGACTTGTACATTGTCGGTATTATCTTGGAACGTAACAAAGAAATCGATTACTTTTGATGTGAAGTCCAAGCAAACATTATTCCCGTTGTTTGTATGTACCGATACACAGTTGTGGTCTCCATACGCTGATCGTGGCATGCCTCCGGAAAATATAACAACATCAACGGTGCTGAAAAAGGAGAACACAACAAAAATAAAAACCTTTGGTAAATAAATATGGCCTTCCATGTGAACGTTCGTTATGATAAGAAAACAAATATTTATTTAATGTGCATAACGGTAGTTACACGCCCTGCCTCAAACTAAAATAAATCTCTGCATTCAGACTTTTAAATTGTAAATATTTGGCTTGAGTATGTTGTGTTGGTGTTGGAGCGGCACTACCAAGCCAACTAATATTTACATTTAGCAACGACCCATCAAGGTTCATAGATAGAAGGTTACGACATGGTGCTGTCGAAAATTTGTTTTCCTCCAATGACGCAGTTGCGAAGTGAGTTCTGATTGGCTTAAATATTTTACGAAGAAGGAGAGTACACAAAACGCAGAAAATATAGCTGCCGTATAGCATATTTGAGGAATCCTAATCAAATAGGCATTTTTGATATAAAATCGTGGCAAAGCTTATTATAACAACATAAAATGTTATAACTTGACGTGAAACAGGATTAACATAATAATAGTGACAACAGAAATGTAAGTCGAATACAAATTGAAATTTGCTGGTGATTTTATTCTTGAAAGTGAGCAGAACGCACTCGCGCATTTTTAAATAAAAAGCGTTCATAACATGGCAAAATTTCGCTACCGAAATTGCAATTCATCTTTAGCTCTAAATGCTACTCTAAATGTACATTTATCCATACAAAATTCGTCACCTAAATACAACTAAATGCAACTCCAGTTTTGCATTAAGAATCTAAATGCTAAAAGCAACCCTGGGATCTTCAAAAATTTCCACGATTCGAACATGGTTTAATGAGAAAAAGTGGCAACATTGCTTTTTCGAGTATATAGTGGCTAGCTGCGTTTCAGTGATCGCCGATCGAGATTTCATTTATTGTTTTACATTATTTGGATAAAGAAAAGTTAAGCAAATTCAACATCGATGTGGTGCTGATAGAAATCTGGATTAATTTGTGATCACCTCTGTTTGTTTTGTTTCCTAATTAAATGAGGAAATTTTTATTGAAAGCACCGACAAATGAATATATACACAAACAAATGTTCGGTTATGGTTAAAACAATTAAAGTTTTTGTGTTGAATTTTTGGTTTAAAATTTATTTTTTCCTTTTCAGTAGGGTTTTTGCACATTATTTTCTGCGTGTGAATTGATCGTAATAGATGTGGATCTGAAAAAGCTACTGGAACACGGCTGTTTGTCAAAAGCGTACGATTTCGAACTCGCGTAAATGTATATTTGCTAAATGCGATAGCATGAACGCTCTTCGAAAACATATGTTCGAAAGTGCTAAATGTTGCATTTTAAATGCAGCAAAAACGCTGCATTACCTTTTCAGTGTAATTTTTGCAATCAAAAACAGCGCACTTAAATTTTTAATAATTTAAATAAACTCAAAGACGCAGAAAAAAGCACAAACTTCAACGCAAATTGTCAAACGGTAAATATCAGGGTTACACATATTTGAAATAAAACTTGATGTATTTTTGACTAAAATAGTGTATTTTTATAAGATAATTTTTTAGGAATCTGGCAACTCCAAAAATTGAGCCATCTACGTCATCAAGATGGCGGCCATGGCTGATTTCGTAACCTTGTATTCTATGAACCTTGACGACCCATAGTGAAATAATATAGTGTTCCAGGTAACTGACGTCTTTATATTTGAAAGTAAAATTTGATTTTGTTATTATTTTTTCTTTCATTTCGGTGTTCGCTTTTTTCAAATCTGGTGTTAACCCTTGGTTTTGTTGCATACCTCTGTCCAATTTCGCCTTAGATCCTCAACCTTCCGGACTGAAAACATCAATACTACAACGCTATGTGTGCTTTTGCACAAACGGCAAGAATTTCTTGGCATTTTTTCTTTAATTTTTTATTCAAATCAAAAAAATACATAAGTTCTCACTCAAAATGGTTAACGTGAAAGTCAAATCAAAAAAAAATTTCTGATAATAAATTGTCAAATAAGAGTACCGGAATAGCATGGCGGAATTATACCAGGTGAATTAATTAGAGCGAGAAAACGATTTTGACACTGCCTTATTGGAAAAATTGCCTTTAAAATTTGAATACCCTGCCAGCCACGGCTCACCACTTTCCCCTGAAAATCAAACGATTTACAAACACATTCACAACTTTTTAGTCATCTCACCCACACACTTACAAATTTTTTGTTCGAACTGTCAAAAAAATGTCCCTTTGTTAGAGCTACATACCCGATAAGAATTCGTACTCTAATAAGAATTCTATGCGTTAGAGCGAGCAAGTTAGAAACATCGGAGTTTTGATGACAGTATACATACTGTGAAGAAATGTCACTTTGCGAAAATTTTGAAGGAAAGGATAAGTATTTAACAATTTTATTTAATTATAATGTAATTTCTTATTTTAGATTGCAAAACAGCAGCGACTTAGTCACATTCTGAAGGTATGTATTGAGACTTTTTAAATGTTTATAAATTTGAATTGATATTTTTGTTTGTTTGCAGATTTTGGATTCACCATCAGCACCTTCAACGCTTGCATCTTCATCGCTAAAACCTTCTGCCCTCAACTTCTTCATCGCCAGGAGCACCACCAGTACCTTCTATCCTCAGCTCCTTCATCGCCAGGAGCACCATGGGTACCTTCCGCCCTCAGCACCTTCAACGCCAGGAGCACCTTCAAAGTGTAGGTCCAACTTGTCAAATTTTTCAAAGTTGTAAGAAAACTTAATTTTTCTTAACCACCATAAATGATTTGCAACTCTTAATAAATAATAAACCGATTACCTTTCTTTTGATTATAACACCGTTAAAATCGCTTTACGTTTTCATAAAAACTTTGCAACTTTTGTAAACAGCTATATATAAGCAGTGAAAAAGTGGTAAAATTTTGCAAAGTTGTAAAGAAACTGAATTTTTGTGAACCAATACAAATGATTTTCAACTGTCAATATATATTAAAAGAAAGGTAAATCGATTATCTTTCTTTTGATTATAATACTGTTAAAATCGCTTAACATTTTATTGAAATTTTGCAGCTTTTGAAAACAGCTATATGCAAAGGAGTAGTAGTAATAATAAGCAATTAAGCAACCACATATGTATGTAAAAATATCTTTATTATTAATGTTAATTGTAATTTTTATTCATAATATTGATTACTAACTATTTATATTAGGTTAACAACGTATTTTGAAAAATAAATTTTGCAAAATAAAAATCAAAAAAAAATTTTAAGATTTTTTATTTAAAGTTTTTAAGGTTATTTTGATTTCGCTGAAGAGAATGCAACCCTGCGCCAGCTGAAGTGGGCAATGCTAGACGAGTGCAGCTATATGTTTTCCTTACGAAGTATCTGAATGAGTGCGACAGTGATGCAAGGCTCACACGTACAGGGGGAAAGTGGTGACAATCTGCACACCGCCCATACAAATGTCACCAGTTTTGAAGTGACCGAAACCCGCGGTTTCACCAGATTTTTCACCACTTTTGGCTGGCAGGGTATAAGGAATTGTATAGGCTTACAAGTACGGAAAACGCCATTTTGTTTGCTTACATTTGAAAACAGCTGGGATCACCTGATTTTCAATTCTCTCATTCTCTGCACAGAGTTACATTCAAGATTCAGAAAAAACTTTAAAATGTAAATTGAGAAATATTTTAGAAAAATGTGTTTTTATTCATTTGAATTGATTAAATAAGAAATTAAAAATCCATGCCAAGTCTTGCATTTCCAATAATAACGAATAACACTGTGGAACAAATTCAGGTTAGCAAAAGTTAGGTCGATTCTGAGAGTGAGGGGTGAAAATAGAGGCTAAATTAGAAGACCCGTATCGCGGCGTTTGTTTATGTTAGTTCGAATTTTTTTTTAATCGACCTTCGAACTTTGCAGTCAAATGCAATAAATTTCTTCCCCTTCTTCCTCTTTTTCCTCGTCTTCCTCTTTTTTGTTTCCAACCACCGCACAGGTTGCGATTTTTATTTATTTCGTACCAGGGAACTAATATCAAAAATAAAGATTCAGTTAAGACTCGAAACTCAGCCGAAGCTGATGTCTTTTAATTTTCGCTCGGTCGTGATAAAATTCGCTATTAATTTTTTTGGAACTTATTTCATTTTGTGAGTGATTTAAGTTAAGTGCATCGGTTTCATAAAAATAACTAAAACAACATTGTATAATATATATTGTATTAAAAATGTCGGAACCAAAATGTAAAATGGACCATTTTTTAATGTTTGTGGACGTTTCATAGCAAGCGATGAAAAATGTGGCAATGCCAGTGATTGTTTTTTGGAAGCCTATAAACAATATTTCTCGCAAGAGTTTATCACTGAAGTAAACTATGCCCCTAAAAATNTTCTTTTCAAATGAAATTTATTGAAGAAACTGAGAAGCATATTATAGATCAAACAGAAAGCAAAAAAGACTTAGTTTTGTGGAAAATATGTTCAAAAAGCATGAAAAAAAAATTCCAACATTTTGCTTCATAAGCACTACAAAAATTTTCGGCATTTGACTGCAAAGTGCGAGGGTCGATTAAAAAAAATTCGAACTAACATAAACAAACGCCGCGTTAAGGGTCTTCTAATTTAGCCTCTATTTCCACCCCTCACTCTCAGAATCGACCTAACTTTTGCTAACCTGAATTTGTTCCACAGTGTAATTTAACAAATTTGCGAAACTTATCGTTTTGCGCTAAAATACAAGTGTGTAAAATTCGTTGTAATTGTTTCTGTTTTGAATACCATATTCGTGCCTGCCGGTGGAAAAAATAGGTAAATTTACATTTATTTTTAAGAAAACATGTAAATTAAAATATATTTCTTTCCAGAGCGACATACGGACAAGTAAGGTGATAAATTTGTATGATGAATACCGCAGAAAATCTTTCGCATTAAAATTTCTATTCTAATTTGCATTTGAATTATGATATCAACAGGTATGCTTTAGAACGTATTTTTTGAAGACAATTTTTTTATATATCTTGAGATTGTTGATTTATTTTAGAATTAAAAAAAGCTAGTTTATATTAAAAAATATATTTAGACTAGAAGTATGTAAACTACTTTTATTACGAATTGAAACGATTTTAATGAATATGGTTACCATTAATAGTAGTATGACAGTTACATATAATGCATATTTGACAAGAAAGATAGAATACAAGATTGCGCCGTCCTGGCGGCGATGACATATCTGTACAAAAAGCAAACAAAGTCGAATTGGATGTTGAAAGAAAGTGTGAGAAAATCCAATTTTATTAATAATAAATTTTTCGATAGGGAACGAGTTTTAATTGTGCTAAATTCTAATAGCCTTATTCGTAAAAACTAAAGTAGCTTTAAAAAAAGGTTTATAAATTGAAAAATGTTTGCAAACGGCAATTTAAAAAGCTTTTTAAAATTTTTATTTTTTATGAATAAGGCGATAAAAATATATTATTTAAAATAACTTTTAACAAGGAAAATACGAAAAAAGGTGATTTTTGCGGAAGTGGGTATTAGTGAATTGCAGTGCATATAAAGTTTCTGAGGTTTCGTTTACTTTTAGATCAGAATTGTCAAAATTGACAAAATTCAAAGTAATCATAGAAAAGAAGATTGCGCCCTGAATGTTCTAGTATCTTTTTTGGTTTCGGTTTGACGGCCAGCTGTTGTGATGATGTGGAAATTTACCACAATGAAGAAAAATATAACAATTAAGTGAAAAAAATTTGATTGTTACAAATTTAGTGAGCAGTACCGCGTTTCAAGAACGATATTTCGGACAAATCGTTAATGAACAACTATTTTTCCTTCCCGTCTGCTTTGGTTTTGGCAAAAAAGTGGATTAGTTCCTGCCGGCGATCAAGTCATTTCAACCACAAACTATTATTATTTGCAAGAACCATTCACTAAAATAGTAACTAACTTTTAATTATTTATTAATTCCTTTTTGATATTCAGCAATAGCAAGATGGAAAAAAATTATAAACCAAAATTAGTAATATTTTTATGAATGTAGTTATAAAAGTTCACAGAGGAAACGTCGGAAAACAATGTGTTGGCAACGACATAAAATGTATGGCAATTTAGATGTCAACAGAATAATAACTACGATAAAAAAGCATGAGAGAAGTGTGTTTCAATTTGAACAAAAAAGCTGTAAATGCCGTTGTAAAACGGTCAACAAATTTCTTATAAAATACTAGCTATACCCTGCCACGCTTTGCCGTGGCATATTCCTGTTACATGGATGATAAATTATTAACGAAACAAAGCATATGTTTCATATGAGTTTAATTTTGTAATAAGTACTTGTGTGCACACAATATTTGTCGTGTTTCCATTCTCTGCATTGATATCAAGGATATCTGGTTTGCCGACACGGGAACACGCAACATCTAAGAACCAATCCGCATCTCACTCTAAACCACACTTTTCCAAAGGATAACCTTGAGCATTAGTGATTGTGATTCCGAATGTCAATCGAATCGGGAATTGCAATCTTTAAAATTGAAATGGTGTATCGGTCGGAATCATGGGAATTCTTCACCTTTGAAAGGCCACGTAAAAATCTTTACTTACACTACGTTCTTCATCAATTTCTTAACTGCGAGTCGCGTACCGTTGCGGAGTTTTAGCTGATTAATATTCCGCAACGTGATAATTGGCATACCTATTTTCAATTCAGTATGTGGGGTCATCCCTGGAAGATCAATCGA
>NW_016157931.1:111322-113659 GCF_001687245.7 Rhagoletis zephyria
AATAATATTATCTGATGGTATTCAAAATTTCTTTACTCGCAATATACTTAGGCCAAAAACATAGTGGAGCAGCGAGCGAAGAGCATCGAGCAAAGCGTCGATTTCAAACGCATATGTTTCAATGGGAGAACCCTATATCTAATACTTCTATATTGATAGTAACGTATCTTCACTCTGTGTTTTTATTCCAAAATCAAAGGGAGAAAGCCTATCAAATAAATGTTTGCTTGAGTTAGTATAAATGTATATTTGTGAACTTTTACAAACAAACCACTGTCAAGTCACTCCAGGAGCGGTTTAAATTACAAATATTAAAAAAATAGAAAAATAAAATAACCAAAAACTTTTCCCTGAACGTGATTGGGGCGAGCTTTGTGTTAACCGGCGGATTTGAATAAGCAGCAAGAGATGTATAAGTTACACTTGAAGCGATCACCATAACCACTCTTAAAAGATAGAATGAGAGGATCGTGCCTTCCTTTCCAGCACCTTAGCCAGCATGTAGCGTCTGCCCGTTTTCCCTTATACGGCTCATTTTTAAGTAAATAGTATAAGATACTGACGCGTGCAACACGATTCCTTTTTCCTTACTTTTTTGTTCAAAAGTTAAACACAATTTTTTTTTGGTTTTAATTCAAATTTAGTTTTCTAAAATATTGATGGTTACTGTATCGCTTCTGATTTTTTATTCTTTTCAAATGTCATTCTGAGTACATTGGTTGGTTGGTTTTCTCGTTTTATCATCATATATCTGCACTCTAATGTTGGCGGATGTACTTTCAACCAGAGCTGGGTAAATGCAATTACATTACAATTACAATTACATTCCTCAGTAATTGTAATTTGGATTCAATTCCTTTAGTTCACAGCAAAGGAATCGATTACTTTTTCAATTCCTTGAAGTAATTTCAAATGGAATTGCTTTTTTCTTTAATTCCATTACAAGGAAATTCATATTGTAATTGGAATAAATTACGTGCTAGTAATGTAATTTCTTTAAATTCAATTCCTTTGAAAGGAATTGAAAATGTAATTTTTTTCCCATTCCTTTGAAAGGAATTGAAAATGTAATTGATTTTTTTTTCCAATTCCATTCCTCAAAGTAATTTAAAAAGTAATCGAATTTTTACTGTTGAATTGCAATAGCTTTGCTAAATTTCTTGGTTGCTAACTGCCTTGAATAAACAATTATATTATGGTACCCTTAATTCTACCCAAAATGGCGTGCCTTCTGGGGCCTTTGAAGTGCTCTTACTGGTATCCTGCGTTACAAATGAGGATAGAGTCCGCTTGAATTACGAGCCCTGTGGGACTGGAGATCCTACCTCCTAAGAGTTTTATAAACAAATTTCATTGCTATGGCTAAATTTTGATGATAACACTGTAACGACGCTAAAATTACACAAAAAACGCCGAGAGACGTAAAATTAATTTTAAGTAGTAGTTACGGATCTGTGTACCGTTTTTTTTAGATAAGGCCATTTAGCGAAGTTATTTTCATTTTATGTTTTCATTGCGAATGAAAAAAATTAAAACTTTAACATGGTCATACGGTCATGTACGATATGGCTTATGGGTAACATTATTTCCTGCTAGTATTTCATACAAAAAATTATTGCACTTTCACTTAACCCTTGCAAACTTGTTTATTTATCCATCGATTTTCATCGGTAGTAGTGTTTTAAGCTGCAGAACAAGCAGATATTGGCTAGTCTATACTAATATATATTTTGAAAGGCGTTTTTTTATGTTCGCAAAGCTCGAGAAAGGCCGTACCAATTTTTTGGAAATTTCGGAATCTACTGCAGACTTTCCAAGGATGGTTAGAGGGGAAAAAAAAGTTTCGATATAGAAAGGGGGCGTGGCACCTCCCATACAAACAGAATTTTTCAAACTGCATATATTTGTGGTACAGGACTAGAACTGGGTATGGTGATATATACATACATATATAAGACCAATTCCATACTAATGGAGAAAAATTTGCATGGTTGGAGAATGGGGCGTGGCACCTCCCATATAAACCGAACTTTTCATATTGCATATTTCTGGAAGTGTTCATGGTAGACTGTAAGCCTTTTAAAACACTTTTGTTTGACACTCAATTTAACTGAGTTACAATTTCCAAACTGGTGGCAGCCCCCTCAAAAATATTTCCAACAGTTGTCTTTCTTAAACCTCTTTAATTTGATACCCATATTGTACTATTTTATTTATTTTATCAATGTAATTTAATTAAATTTTCAAACAGATCGCAACCCTCCTCAAACATATTTTCGGCAGTAAGCCTTCTTAAAACTCTTTAGTTTGACACCCACTTGGCAATATTTCACTTTT
>NW_016157931.1:113684-127914 GCF_001687245.7 Rhagoletis zephyria
GTACATTCGTGTATGAACTTTCAGTTTCTAGATTACTTTTACAATTCCTTTGAGTAATTGAAAAAACTAAAGTACTCTTGCAATTCCAGGTAATGGAATTGAAAAAAAATCAATTACATTTTCAATTCCTTTCAAAGGAATTGGAAAAAAATTACATTACTAGCATGTAATTTATTCCAATTACAATATGAAATTCCTTGTAACGGAATTAAAGAAAAAAACAATTACATTTTAAATTACTTCAAGGAATTGCAAAAGTAATCGATTCCTTTGCTGTGGACTGTAGGAATGGATTCTTAATTACAATTCCTTGTAATCTGTAATTGGGAGTAATTAAATTCCTAAAGGAATCATTACGACCCAGCTCTGCTTTCAACGTACTGCCAATCAGTGTTGCCAGGTCTTCGGCATGAGAAAACGTCCCTCTTGGTCTGAAAAAACGTCATTTCCTACCCAAAAACGTCTTTTTTTAAAATAAATGTACAAAAATTTGTCTTATTAAACTTTTATTGCATACAAAGGTACATATGTACGTAAGGTATAATAAAATGTCATATTGACAAGGCACATTTAAAATTCATTGTAAACTGGTTTGAGATCTGTTGAAATAATTGTTATATGGCATCACCATCTCTATTTCATTCTTTTCTATTATATTGTTTATTCATGGTAACTCTAACATTTTTTGACATTTCATTTGTATCTCTATACTTCCTTCTTCTTATCTTTTAACCTTGGCAAATAAAGACATTAAATACTAAGTCCGGCGTTTTTTTTTCTTAAAAACATCTGCTATTTTTCAACAGGTTATGGGCCCAGATAATAATTATTCTGGCCCGGCCTATCACGCGACTAAGTAGCCGTAATTATTTTTATATTTCCTCAATCGGGCGAGACTTAATAAAAAACGTGGTCGTGTAATTACATTCGTTGTAAACTGGGGCTAGTACATGTGTTGTCTGCCTAGTGATCGACAAAACCTAAAAAAAGGGAAAAATGTCTCTAAAAGATGCTGCGTGCATTGAAAAACTACGTGGGAGCGAAAATTTCCATACTTGGAAATTCGCCATGGAAAGTGTGCTCGAATTGAATGATTTGCAAGGGTGTATATCCGATCCGATCCTAGAAAAGGATGAAAAGAAGTTAAGAAGGGCAAAAGCTCAACTAGTGCTGTGCATTGACGAATCAATATTTGTGCACATACAAAATGAAACGAGCGCGTCGGGAATATGGAATACTTTAAAGAAGCTGTTCGAGGATACTGGTTTAACCCGCAAAATTGGACTTTTGCGTAAACTTATTACTGTGCGCCTTGACACGTGCGATTCGATGGCAGACTACGTTAATCAGTTAATAAACGCCGCTAATAGACTAAGTGGAATTGGATTCGATATTAGCAGCGAGTGGCTCGGCGCTATTATGTTGGCGGGTCTAGGAGAAGAGTTCAAGCCGCTCATAATGGGCATCGAAAGTAGTGGTGTGCCTATTACGGGTGAAAACATAAAAATGAAGTTGCTAGACGGCGATTACCATAAAAATGGCGATAGTGTGGCTTTTCATGCGTTAAAAAAAACGGGAAAGCAATCGAATAAACACAAACTAAAGTGCTATAATTGCGGGCGCAAAGGACATTTTAGCAAAGACTGTAAAGACAAAAGAAAGGCTCCAACGAATTCAACAGCTCGAACTCTAAATGCCTTTAGCGTATATGCGTCCCGTGATAACTGTCGTAATTCTGCAGGGTGGTACATTGATAGTGGTGCGTCACGGCACATGACACCGAATCGAGACTGGTTAAAGAATGTGAAAAGCTCTCATATTAAAGACATAAGTGTTGCGAATAATGAGCGAATGGCTGTGAAAGGTGTTGGAAATGCTAATCTTCATATTAATGATAGAGAAATTGAGGTAAAGAACGTGCTGTTAGTTCCGAAATTGGCGACAAACTTGCTATCGGTCGCACAAATTGTAGAGAAGGGGAACAGTGTGATGTTTGATAAATATGGCTGTAGAATAAATGATGAAAGTGGTAATTTAATTGCCGAAACGAAGTGTTCACTGGGTGTGTATAAATTTGACAACCTGCAAGTGTCGTGTATGTTGTCTAAGCACGAAACTAACATCATGACTTGGCATCGGCGTTTAGGTCACCTGAACTATGCAGATTTACAGAAAATGAGGGACGGTGCGGTAAAGGGGTTATCTTTTACTGGTGGCAAATTGGAGCTACAATCTTGCGAGATATGTTGTAAAGGAAAGCATGCAAGGGCGCCTTTTAAACCTAGTTCATCGCGCGCTAAAGGTGTCCTAGACTTGATACACTCCGACCTGTGTGGCCCTATGGAAAATAAGTCGTTTGGAGGAGCTAGTTACTTCATCACATTTGTAGACGACTACTCACGAAAAGTTTTTGTATATCTTCTGAAGTCCAAGGAAGATGTTATTGTTCGCTTTAAGGAGTTTAAAAATATGGTTGAAACTCAAACTGGCAGGAAAATTAAAGTTATTCGTACAGATAACGGTAGAGAGTACGTCGGTGAACATTTTAATAGCTTTTGTCGGCAGGCCGGTATTATACATCAAACAACTAATCCGTACACTCCTGAACAAAATGGGGTTGCGGAGAGAATGAACCGTACAGTTATAGAAAAAGCCAAGTGTATGATTTTTGATGCCGGCTTAAGCAAGCCATACTGGGGCGAGGCTGTTCACACTGCAGCTTATATCATTAACCGCTCACCTAATTCATCATTAGCGAAATGTGTCCCTGAGGGGTTATGGACTGACTCCGAAATTGATATTGCAAACTTTCGCATCTTTGGCTCACCAGTTATGGTTCATATACCAAAACAGAGGCGGCGAAAGTGGGACCCAAAATCTACAAAATTATTATTCGTGGGCTACAGTGACACAACAAAAGGCTATAGATGCATTGACCCAACCACAAAAAAGGTAATCACAAGCAGAAATGTAGTGTTTATGGAAACGTCAGCAAAAACAATAGATCCTGTCCCATGCGATTTGGAGGATTCTGAATCAGTGGGGGAATTTGAAGCTGATCCGATTGATTCTAGTGAGACGCCTACAAAATCGTCAATGTCGAGTGATGAAGTATCCCACAAACTTCACGACAGAGATGTCAATAAGGGTAATGCAGCAGACAGTAAGTTAACTCCGAAAGTCGAAACTGCTCCTGAACCTGAAATACGTAAAACATCACGAACTCCGGCACCGCGCGACTTCGCGAGCCAGGGTTATGTGTCTCATTTGGCAGAGATCCATGCACCTGAGACCGACCCGCTCACATGTACCGACGCTTTAGGTAGCCCAGATTGCAACCAATGGAAATTAGCTATGAAGTGCGAGCTAGATTCACACATTGCTAACCAAACGTGGACATTGTGCAACTTGCCCACAGGTCGCAAGGCAATCAAGTCCAAATGGGTTTTCAGTACAAAGCGTGACGATAGTGGCAAAATAGTACGATATAAAGCACGTTTAGTTGCGAAGGGGTGCTCACAACGTTATGGTGTGGTTTATAGTGAAGTATATTGTCCAGTGGTGCGCTATACCTCTATTAGATATTTGATTGCTTTATCAGTTAAACTCAATTTAAAGATAGACCAAATGGATGCGGTAACGGCATTTTTACAGAGCGATTTGTCGGAAGAGATCTTTATGGAACTTCCGGAGGGTTGCGGCGGGGAGAGTAAGAAAACCTGCAGGCTTAATAAGGCTATATACGGCCTTAAGCAAAGCGGCCGTCAATGGTACTTAACACTGGAAAAAACATTAAAATCTTTTGGACTATTGAAGTCAAAGGCTGACCCCTGCGTATTCTACAGTGGCGATTCGCAACTTATTGTCGCCATTTATGTAGACGACATACTGGTTTTTTGGAAGGACGCTCAAGTACGTGATAAATTAAAAAAGGCATTGTGTGAGAATTTCAAGATGAAGGATCTTGGCGTCGCTACAAACTGTGTAGGATTTCGCATATCCTATGACACTAAATCCAAAGGTATATGGCTAGATCAATCAAAATACACTCGTCAAATTCTGGAGAAATTCGGCATGAGTAATGCGAAAGCTGTTTCAACACCAAGTGATCTCAATAAAAAATTATCGGCCAGTATGTGCGCTGAAGGAAAACAATTACATAACGTACCCTACCAAGAAGCTGTTGGCAGTCTCTTATATCTGGCGCAAGGGACTAGACCAGACATCGCTTTTGCTGTTAACGATGTAAGCCGTTTCAATAATAATCATGGTGAAGCACATTGGGTGGCGGTAAAACGCATCTTCCGGTACTTAAAAGGTACACTCAATTTTAAACTATTTTATGGCTATGACGATGACGTCCGAGGTTTCTCAGACGCAGACTGGGCATCGGATGTTGATAAACGACGTTCGTGTACGGGTTATGTTTTCACACTTTGTGGCGGAGCAATATCTTGGGCAAGCAAACGCCAGGCTACCGTTGCATTATCTAGCATGGAAGCGGAGTACATGGCTATGGCATCGGCAGTACAGGAGGCGATCTGGCTTAAACAATTTGGTCAGGATTTTGAGCCAGATAACGTGAACAAGGCTACACAGATTGCATGTGACAACCAAAGTGCAATTGCTGTTGCAGAAACCGACTGTTTTCGAGCTCGGTCAAAGCATATCGACACCCGCCATCACTTCGTTCGTGAGCGCATTGCTGACCAATCGGTAAAGTTGCTCTACATTGCTACTGAAGAAATGGTGGCTGACAGCCTAACAAAAGCCGTGCCTTCTGAGAAAAATATTTTTTGCGCGAAATCAATGGGTTTAGTTAATATTGAAGATTAAAAATGTAAACTTTAACTCAGTATATTTAATTGTATTAATAATTTGAAATTCAACTTTAACTTGGAATTTGTAACTTGAACTTGTACCAACCGCATATTGTAACTGAATTTTTAATGCTTCAATAAGTGGGGGTGTTGAAATAATTGTTATATGGCATCACCATCTCTATTTCATTCTTTTCTATTATATTGTTTATTCATGGTAACTCTAACATTTTTTGACATTTCATTTGTATCTCTATACTTCCTTCTTCTTATCTTTTAACCTTGGCAAATAAAGATTAAATACTAAGTCCGGCGTTTTTTTTTCTTAAAAACATCTGCTATTTTTCAATAATATAAAAATCATTTTATACATACACTTGTGATCAGCTGATTAAGTCATCAACATTTTGATCGATTTTGGCGGTTTCTCTTTTGTTTATTTAATGTTTATTATTTTTTCATAAAAGCCAAGCTCATTATCTGACAAACAAAATATAAATCCACATTTCAAACTTTGTGCAAAAATTATAAAAACATCTGCAAATTTTCAGCTAGATTTCCAACTTTTTAACAGATTTTTTAGAATTTTTTTGGGTATGCAGTTTGATAGCCCATCAAAATTTGAGGGCAATAATGTGCAAGTTTAAAGGGGCTAAATAGTCGCGTTGATTTTTAATAATTTGTTTTTTTCTTGTAGACATTTGGTTAGGGGCTCGGTTGTCGAAAATGGTAAATTACGCTCTGCTAAGAAGGAGCATAGCAATACTTCAGCCTTTTTTGCATTCATTACGTTTTCAATTAAGTCTTAAAAAAGTTGCCTACTTTTTTCTGACGTTTTATGCTGCACAGCTTTTTTGATGCTCTTGTGAGCGTGCGTGTTGCCATAGATCGGCTCTTCCTGATTTGGCTTTTAATGTGCTATTGCAAACATTACAACAAGCCTCATAACTTCAAGTGTTTACACAACCAGCCTTTGAACACGGGATCCTTAGTCCAAGAATCCAAAAAATGAGCGTAGGCTTGGTTTGCATCATATTTAAGTCATATGTGTCCAAAAAAATAAATATCTTTTGAAGCAGCTGCAGCAAAACACAAAATCAAAACACAAATCATTCAAAATAGTTCTACTTACAAGATTTAGTAACAAAGAAAAATTACTGGGAAATTAAAAAACTTAATTTTTTACACAAAAAACGTCCAAACGTCAACAGGATACAAAAAACGTCCAAATTACGTTAAAAACGTCAACCTGGCAACGCTGCTGCCAATATAGAAGTATTACATATATGGGGAGAGCGTATATTGAAGAGCAAAGCGTACACACACTTTTTTAATTGAAGCTTTGCTCGATGAAAGCTCTTCGCTTCACTCGCCGCTCCCCTATGTATTGACCTATGGCGCTATGGCGACCGAACGAAATTGTTTATAATTCAAATTTGACTGTTTTATAATGTAAAGGAATGGTGACAACAATTTTAAGTTTTCATTATTTCATTTCACGGGATAGTTTTATGTTTTCGTTACGCTTTTTATCATTTCTTCATTTGTATCCGTAACATTTTATTAATTTTTTTCCATTGCGTAATTTGTATACCAACTTATCACTTCGTTTGATAAGATATCGTAAATTCTCTTTTTTCAAACTGTCCGGATTTGGATAAGTAGAAACATTAAAAAAAATTCTCTAGTAAAGCTTTCCCAATCACTTTCCGTTTCGAACCAGTTATAATACCCTGGTACGAAATAAAGTCAGTTGACATTATTACCTTTTCAAAAGCGAAATAAAGTCAACAAAAATTTGGAAATAAAGTCATTGACGCTATTTCCTCATTCAAATGGAAATAGCGTTAACAATGCTTAAAGTATATCGATTCATAGGAAAAACTGTTGTTCTTACAATAAACATTGCCCCGTAAGTGTTGTTTTTTAAGAGATGAAAAAGGTTATTGCCAAATCCTCAGTGTTGTGATATTAATCCACGCACAATCATGAACTACCACCAATTGATTTTATTAAAAAAATTTAAATGAAGAATATGTAAAAACACGATGCGAAAAACTAAACGCCTGTGCACAGCTGGAATACGAGAAATATTTGAAAAAAAAGTGTAGAAATGATCCAGAACTTGCAAAACATGTTTCGTTTGCACAAAAACAAAGCGAACACTATTAAATTGAAGAAACAGTCTATGTCCAAAAGGCCCGGAGGAACACTGAAATTAAATTAGCATATTTTGAACGAATTTGGAATGTCTAAGGTGGAAAAGAAACCAACTTTTCTATAAGGAAACAATTATAGAAAAGGAATTTTCTTACACTGTATTCATGTCTCCGCCAGCAATTTGTGACATCATTTAAAAGCAAGGCGAACGACGACAATATTTATTAGATGGCACAGTCAGGTCAATGTGCCAAAATGCGGGTATAAACAATTATTGATTTTTTAATATCGGAACCGAGATCATGTAAATTAATTGATTGGTTTTCACACACTTTTGAAACACAAATTATATGCTTTTTTACTGCAGACAAGTTGTTGCCCCAAAAAGCAGAAATCTTCCAATCAGGGCTGCCAACTATCCTTAGTTATGAGGTACCATATTGAGGATAAAAAAAGTGCCAAAATGTGCCAAATAGAAAAATAAAAGTGCCAAAAAAGGTGTCCTTCCTTTTAATCATTCACATTTAGCAATAAAATAAAGCGACATTTTAGAAACAAAAGTGCAATGATAAAATAAGATAAACCAGTTGAATATCCTTTATAAATTTGAAAATTTTAGTTGAGAAAAAGAAGTGCACGCAAAGGATTTCACAAAAATGTATTGAAATGTTATTTTTTTACAAAAGTGCCATTTTTGCACTTTGTGCCAAATTGAAAAATTGAGTGCCATTTGAAGTAAAATAGGGACAAATGGCACGGTTTGAGCCAAGTTGGCATCCCTGCTTCCAATAACTTACAAATATGAAAATGTGAAATATCGAGGGCCGCGGCGTAGCGTGACGTGGTGTGCGCGCCGGTCGCGCGGGATAACGCGGGGCGCGAGCGCGGTGTGGCGCGCTGACGCGGGCCGCCGCGAAGCTAAGCAAATTTAATGTTTGAAAGAGAAATAATGACAATGGATTTTATTTCGTTTTTACAAAGGTAATAATGTCAATTGACTTTATTTCGCACCAGGGTGGGAAATAAAGTCAAATGAGCTTATTTCCGTTGATCTTATTACCTGTCACCTTTTAACACAATGGTAAAAAAATTATGAAATTTCGGCTCTGATCATTTCGATCTTTCCTGGACCTCATTTGCAAAGAAATAAATATTGTACCAGCATGCTGGTAAGTTATATATGTATATCCTTCGAGCCTAAAGGTACTATCATTTCATGGAGCCATAAACTGGTGTCGCATATTTCCCCTTTTATACAAAAGGGTTTTTTATGTTTGATTTGAGCCAAGTTCCTATCTAATTGTTTGCTGGGTTAGAGCTGCTTCGGCCGTTGAATTAAAAGCGAAATAAATCTCCTTTACTCTCCTACGCGACTCGACGCATTTGGCGCCTCACGGAGTATGTTTTTTTATTATAATGACAAACAATAAACATGAAATACAATAATTTTACTCTTACATTACACATCTAACTCACATTTTATAACAATAACATTTATATCACAGGAAAGAATTTATACATAAACACACATCAATTGTTTTGTTTCTGCTTTCGCTGACGTCCATTTCTGTGTAAGCGCTGTTTGTGCTGTCCACGTCTTCTTTAAACTTCATCGTATTGTTAAGCTGCTGCTTTATGCGGACACTTTCCAATGTCATTCGTCTTCTTTCTCTTCTTTCAACATCTAAGATCATCGTATTCGCGAAATCAGCTGTGTGTGCGTCGTTAGTCAGGTGTTTGTGAATTGTTATGCTTAGCGCTCTTTTCGTAGTGCCAATGTAGCATTTATTACAGCTTTCGTCTCCTTTGCCTTTGCAATTTATTTGATACACTACATTGCTTTGTTGTTCCTTCTGAACTTTGTCTTTTGTTTTTGTAAAGATTCTATATATTGTATTATGAGGTTTGTGAGCGTATCTAATTTTCTCATTTTCAATTATTCTACGTAGTGTTTGATAGTTTGTTAGCCCTAGTATGTTACTGCTATGTACTTTTTCTCTGTATTTTCTGTATGATTTGGGCGTGTAGTTTTGTTGAGTGTTCCCCCCATTAGTCTTTCTATTAAGTTGCGCGGGTAGCTATGTTTGAAAAGTATATCGCGTATTTTATTGTTCTTTTCTTTGTTAAACCTTATGCTGCTTATGCTGAGTATTTTCCGTATGAGACTATTGGCAGTGTTAATTTTGTCTCCTGATTTCGCATACCAATTAAAAATTAAGTCGTTCTCGTTGCGATGTATTTCTATATCTAGGAAGACTATTTTGTTGTTATATTCTTTCTCCGTTGTGAATTGTATCTTGGTATGCTGTGTATTTAATGTCGTCAGTATATCTTCCACGTCTTTGATTGTTGTTGTTGTAACAGCATACAAATTCCCCAAAGAGATTTTGGGGAGTGTTGCTGGAGTGACAGTCATTGTCATATTTGTTTATGTATTTAATATATATGTCCTTACGTTTTAATTCAGCTGTCGTTCAATATTTTGTCAAGTACAATGTCTGCTATTGTTGGAGATAGTGGGTTACCCATTGGCATACCATAATTTGTTGATAAAAAGTATTGTTGCATATAAAATAATTGTTGTCCCGTAAACAAAAGTCTAGTATTTTCTGAAACTGGGTTTTCCCAATTTTTTAGTGATTCTCCAACTTTTGCCACTTCTGCATAATCGTTTGTATCGCTAGATGTATCGGGATATTTGTAAATAATGACACGACGGCGAAAGATATCAAAATTTCATCTTGTTTTTCTTCTTAATTTGAAGGGTGCTTGCGAGTAAAACAGACGTGCTTTCTTGAGCTCCATACATTCCATACTATTTTCGTGGTGTTTTTTCTGCTTTATAAACATAAGCTAGTCTAATGTGAATTTGCTTTGGCTCGTGCATCTGAGTGTGTTGTTGTGAAATGTACATCATCACCTGGGCATTAACAAGAAACGCTTAAGTTTGTCAGCTGGTTACCTGCTTAGTTTTTGATTTTCTGGTGAGTTATGTCTTCTACTCCATCTGCACCTCTCAAACGCCGTTCGAGTAAAGCTGCGAAGTTGGATGAGAGCATAGTCTTAAATACGCTGCGAGATTTGGAGGAAAAAGTGCAAAGACAAACAGACAAATTGCAGTTGGTGTTCGAGGGGCTCTCATCCAGGCTAACGGATATTGAGAGTAAACTCATAAAGCGGATCGACGAAGAGATTGCAAGCATAACTACGAAAACTCAAGAGTCTGCCGCCAAAATAGCATCGCTTGAGGAGAGTGTGAGTGATCTCGAAAGTAAGCTGTGCTTGCTTACCAACCGGCTTGAGTGCCAGCAAACGGTGACCGCTCCGGATTTCAGTGCTGACGCTGTTATTTTTGGTTTGCCGCAAATTGAGGGTGAAATCTAAAGAGCGCTTTTAACCAGACTTGCATGTCTCTTGATTTCTTGGCGCCACAAATAAGGGATATATTCCGCACTAAACCGCGCTCAAATCAAAGCAGAACTTCTGCAGTTATAGTGAAAATTCACTCCCCGCTTGACCGAAATCGTACTTTAAAAGCATTCAATTCAATTCATCTTTATTCAGTCTATGATTAAAAATCTTACATACTAGATTATACAGATTACAAAAATAAGTATTATACGATAATAGTGTTAACATAGCAGAGCATGAACTAAACCTAAGAGTAAAACGATTCAAGCGTGGACTTAAATAAGGATCTTGATGATGAAAATTCTATATCGATCTTCTTAGAGATGTTATTAAATTCCGAGAGCGCCCTAAATATAGGCGCTAACGAATAGAAATTTGCCTTAACTACACTAAGATAAAAGGGAGGTTGAGATCGTAAGGTTCTGTGAGGAACATTGAAATTTATTAGCTCTAGTAGTTCAGGGCAATTGATCTTCCCACAGACCAAATCAAACAGAAACATAAGGAGCTGAATAATTCTTCTTTTTTCTAATGACTGCAAATTTATTAGCTGACAGCGGGCCGCATAGGGCGGAAGTGGGTCGGAAAAATTAAGTGGTTGAAGAGAAATCGAAGGAACTTTCTTTGAAGCCGTTCGATTCTCATAGAATGACAGCTATAAATAGGACTCCAAATGACTGACGCATACTCTAATTTTGAACGTACTAACGAGTTAAAGAGAATTTTCCTAGTGTAAGGGTCCTTAAAGTCCCTCGCATATCGACGTAAAAAAGCTAAGTTACTATACGCCTTTGGGAGCAAGTAGCATACATGTTTTACAAAAGTAAAACCCGAATCAAAGACTACACCCAGATCAACAAAATCATTGACCAAAGTGAGCTTCTGATTTAAAATTGAGTAACACGAAGCCAATTTACAAGGGGATCTAGAGATTGACATATTGAAGCATTTTTTTATATTGAGCGATAGCTTATTAATTATACTCCAACTGACTAAATTATCCAAATCATGCTGCAGATAGAGGACATCGGACGGACAAGTTATTTTACGAAACAATTTGAGATCATCGGCGTAAAGAAGATATCTGCAATGTTTGAAGCAAGTACCGATATCATTAATAAAAAGAATAAATAAAAGAGGGCCTAGGATGCTACCCTGAGGAACACCTGACGAAGCAACAAAGGACTTGGATTTATAATTTTCTATTTCTACAAAAAGAGTTCTATCTGTAAGGTAAGATTTCAACCATGACAGGAAAACAGAATGAAAGCCCATACACTGCAGTTTACTTAGCAAGATAGCATGTGAAACTTTATCAAACGCTTTCGAAAAGTCAGTGTAAATAGTATCGACCTGACAACCGCTTTTAAATGCTGAGACACAGTATTCCGAAAATACCGCTAAGTTAGTGACTGTGGAACGACCACAAACGAAACCATGTTGCTGGGGCTCCACTATACTTTTACAAACGAAAGAAAGTTTATCCTTAACCACTTTTCAAACAGCTTAGAGGAGACCGTTAGTTTGGAAATAGGCCTATAATTAGATACATCATTTCGGCATCCCGATTTAAATATCGGAGTGATGGATGCCACCTTCCACCGACTGATAAAAACACCTGTAGAAAGAGAGAGATTAAAGATTTTACATAAAGGAACACAGATGGAAGACCTGCACTGTTTCAAGAAATATGCACAAAGACCATCATTGTCACATTTAAGGGACGACTTTATGGAAGAAATTGCATTTATAATGTCAAGCTCCGATATGGAGAGCGCTCCACAGTCTAGCCGTTGAGCTGGACAGATAGGAGGGAATGTACTAACAGGCATATCATCACAGAAATTGGATTTGAAGAAATCCGCGAAAAGGTCGACTGTATCAGCTAAAGATTGAGAACTATTGCTATTAAAATTCATGCATGTTGGTATGTTTGAACAACCTTTTTTGGAGCGAATGAAGCTCCAAAAAGCTTTCCGATTTTCTCTTAGCTCAAATTCAAACCTACTAATATATTGATTATAAAGAAATTTATCGAGGACATTAAACTGTTTCAAGAGAGACACATATTTATCTTTCAAAATATTGTCATTTCTATTGGCAATATACAATTTGTGGTATTTATTCCTTTTGTTTTTAAATTTTTAAGATTCGGGGTGTACCAAGGTAATTTGTGGATTCTGGGCGGAAGGATAGAAAGATTATTAGAAAATATATTTGATATTATCTGCAAAAAGACTTCATAACACTCACTAACATCTTCTGAATAAAGGAGATTACTCCAGTTAATGTCAGAGATGGTACAACCCAAAGCAAGGAAATCTGCATTTCGAAAGTCGTAAGACACCGGTTTCTTGGGTTCCATTGTAATACCCTCAAAGAAATTCAGAGTTAAGCTAAGCGGATTATGGTGCTTATCGGTCTTACCGATTGGCGAATCACATTCACAAAGATCGCAAATTAAATTTTCATCCACAAAAACAAGATCCAGTATTTTAAACAGCCTATTAAAAACAGTATTAATCTGGGTAAAATTCAAACTAAAGAAACTATCCAATAAATGGATTTCATGAGCTCTATTAACTTTAGTTGGAGTCAAGATACCTTTATGTTGTAGATCAGACCAGCTAATGTCTGATAGATTAAAATCCCCTAGAATACAAAAATTACATTTATCATTACAATCACAGAGGCTAACAATATTTTCTACGTGATCATTATATAAACTATCGGAACTATTAGGTGGAATGTAAGATACACAAATGAAAAGTTTACCAAAGGAGCCAAAAATGCACACACATAATTGATCCAGAAGAGAATCCTGGTTAAAAAGTTGGAACAGCGTAGAACTTAAACTGCGTTTTACAGCTATTAAAACTCCGCCGCCTTTTAAATAACCAGTTTTCACGGCATCCCTATCCTTGCGATATGTCTGGAACAGGCTCGGATCAAAATACTCCTCGTCAAAGAAATCTTTATTGAGCCAAGTTTCGACCAAAACGTAAAAATCATATTCGACACGAGACGTAGCTAAATATACATCTTTCGATTTTGTGCGCATGCCAGACATGTTTTGGAAATATATTTTTAGACCTTTGAACGCTGATTTATAGGAGCTACGTGATACGCTTACTTCGTCGGTTCTGAGTTCCCCACTTTTTGAAAAAAATNAAAGCTGGCTCAACACCAAACTTGAAATTAATACTCCGCAAATTATTCATATCCGCATCCTTCTTAACAAGCTTATGGCAAGCGAGATGTATGCGGTCAATTCCAGAATGTTTGGACACGTACGAAATTACACTCTCCTCGCTGACGGTCGGCTTAAAGGAGGAGACATGCACCCATTTCTTCCTAACAACAACATCCAGTTCAACATTTTCATTGCGACCAATGATATTTCTTTGCTTGGAACCTTTTTTATGACGCACAGTATTCCAATCATTTTGGCCAGCAACAACCACATCAGTCTGAGCGCCAGAAGCATTAAATGCATCTACTGCCTGCAGAGCAGAACCAGACAAAGCAGTGGGAGAGCCAATTAGCGCGCAAATAGGTGCAGTAGACGTTGAGCAAAGAGTAGTAGGCAGCGCAGCCGACGCAGCAGCTGAAATAGGCAAATACGAAGAAGAACAGATAGCTGGATTAGGTGCAGAAGCAGCAGCATAAGAGAGATTTATAGTGGACGTTTGCAAAGAGTGAGACGTTGAAACAGCAGCAGAAAATGGAATAGCAGCAATCATCCGAGTTGGCATCGCAGTCACAATATTAGTGCCAGTAGCAGTAACATAGGAAGAAAGCGTCGACGATGCATGCGCCGAAGTAGCAGAGCGAGGCGG
>NW_016157931.1:131866-142295 GCF_001687245.7 Rhagoletis zephyria
ATTAGATAATGGTAATATTCTTATCGACAACGAACACACATGGAACGGAATTAGGGTAAATGGCCCACATTTAATCCAATTCAATTCCAATACAACTATTGATAATAAAACTTATATTAACCATAAGCAAGAAATAAAAAATGTAATACATGCTTATCAGAATGAAAGGGTTAATGTACTAAGAATTTTAAACTCTGAATCCGATTATAAATTTACTAATATACAAGAAATGTATAAATTATTTTTACCAATTGAAGAACATCCTTGGAAATTTACCTTATATTTAATCATGATCATATTTATATTAGCTTTAGTCACTTACTTAATTATAAAATTATATACATGCCGACAAATACAATTAAACACCAGGCGCCAAAGAGAGTTCGAATTAGCTTATCTAACCGAGTTACAACGATTGCAAACCCTAAGCCGTTGAAATGAGGACATTCCATTTTCAACACAGGGGAGAGTTAACGACGCTAACCTAAACACTAGATACATACACATATACATATAATCATTATTCACGAACCAAAATACATACAAACAACTATATGCCCTTTAACCTTGTATGATAACATAATAACAAAGAGAATACGATAGACAAGTATAAACCCGTAAACATCTTTTTAATAACATAAACAATTATATTCGGTGATAAGTAACAAAGCATTATGATAACATAATGCTAAACATGTAAACATCTTTTTATCACCAAACAAACAATAGTTAGAAATAGTATAAATAGATGTAAGTGTAAAAATGGAAAACAGTTCTGGAAATAAAACGAGACTGAAATAATCTCTTGTGTACTTTTAATTCCTAACAAGGACTCATAACTCCAGCGACCGTGTCACTATATGATTTTTCTCGTTTGTTTTCGTTAATTTCCGAATTAGCGGAGCGATACGGTAGTTTAGCGCACCCCGCGCCACTGACAGCAGCAACAGCAGGCGAAGCAATAGCAAGACCAGGCAATGAGCATGAAGATGACCATTCAGAGAATTTCGTAAGAGAACAAAGCAGCCGATTACTCTTAGCGACATCGGTCTTGAGGGACGATTTGAGATTTTTGAAAGTCTTACAATTATTAACAGAAAGCTTTTACAAGAAGCTGTTAAACTAAGACGCTCAGGGAAACTAACATCTGTTTTCACTTTGCGAGGTGCTGTACATGTACGAGTGGAAAAAGATCAACCTGCTAGAAAAATTTTAGATTCTACTGACTTACAATGTTATTATGGCGCCTAATGTTATTGCAACTCATTTATTTGTTAGCTGTATTTTATATTGATGTTAATCTTGGCATTATAAGCTTTGTATTTACATATCATTTGTTCATGATCTGCTTGGTTTTAACTCTCAATACTCTCTTTAAACTCATTATAACAATGTTGCTTTTGTTTAACTTCCTCTGTGTTGCCTATGTCTCCTAGTAATGTTATGAATGATGAAAACAGTTTGGCCATGTTAAATGTTTTATGTGGTAGGCAGAAAGGGTTTAATATCGTGCACTTTAATGCACGTAGCCTTAATAGTGCTAAAATTTACTTTATTAGGCATGCCTTTGAAAGCTCGTCCGTAGATGTTGTGTGTGTCTCTGAAACTTGGTTTTTAAATGATGTGAGCGATGTATGCTATAGCCTGAAAAATTACAATATTGTCAGAAATGACAGAGTAGGGAAGAGAGGTGGTGGTGTGGCGATCTATTGCAAGAGCTACATTGACATCAAGATTGTATCTAAATCAAGTGGGGATGGTATTGAATTCATTTTCGTTGAGTTGTCTAATGAAGCTACTAATGTTTTGGTTTCCTGCGTGTATAACCCACCTAAGTCAACTCGTCTCACACCGTATTTTGAAATTTTGTCGTCTTTTGTTGTGGATTATGTCAATATTATTTGTGGTGACTTCAATGTAAACCTGCTTTCCCGTGAGTCAGTTGGTTTCATTGATGCTGTAGCAGGTGTTGGACTCTCTATTGTCAATACTACGATACCAACTCGGTATGAGTGTAATGCTAACCCCAGCTTACTTGATTATTTTATTGTCTCTGACCAATCTTTAGTTTTAAAATTTGATCAGCTGTATTTCGTTTCTGATCATGACCTTATACTTTGTGCTCTTGATATTGCCTTTGACTGTCCCAAGAAAACTAGTACTTTTTCGTTTAGGGATTATAAATCCTTGAAAACTGACTATCTGTTCTCACATCTTTCATGCATTAATTGGTGCGATTGTTGGAAGCTTTTTACTGTGAATGACAAACTTAGCTTCCGCAATAACGTTTTGCTAGATGCGTTTAATTGTTTTGTCCCTCGCCGTGAGTGTAAGAGCAAATTGTCTTGTCCTTGGTTCAATGTTAAGGTGGAGTCAGCTATTAAAAGGAAAAATATATTACACTCTGTTTGGAAAAGATATCCCTCCCAATCTAACTGGGAAGTCTTTAAGAGTGCACGCAATAATTCCACTAAGATTATCAGGAAGGAAAAGCTGAAATACTTCGCTTCAAAACTGGATCCTGTCCTTCCTCCCACAGTTTTGTGGCGTTATATTAAAAATGTACGTATTCATACTCGTAACGCCTCTGAATGTAAATTAAACGTTGATGTGCTAAATAGCGCTTCCTTAAATCCCCACTGTTAAGTGCTACTCCTACTTCTCTTTTGACCATGACGAGTTCCAGGTATATAGGCACAGAATTTGAATTTGTAGCAGTTAGTGAATATGACGTAATAAGATACGTGCTAGATATAAAGTCGGAAGCGACAGGAGAGGACGGTCTCCCAATAAAGTTCATTAAGATTGCCCTACCTTACGTTATTGGCACTCTTACGCACATTATCAACCATAACATTACGACCTCTTGTTTTCCGAATGAGTGGAAGATTGCATCTGTAAGGCCGGTGGCGAAAAAATCATCCGCTAGTGCACCAAATGATTTCCGGCCTATTAGTATTTTACCTTCACTTTCAAAGGTTTTTGAAGCGTTGTTGGCAGAACAAATAAATGAGCATGTTCATAAACACAGTCTAATTTCCAACTTACAATCTGGATTTAGGAAAGGACATAGCTGTTCAACGGCAATGCTTAAAATCATTGATGATATACGATTGTCATATGACAAAAATCAATTAACACTACTTTGCCTACTTGACTTCTCAAAAGCATTTGACTCTGTTAAACACGACATATTGTGTACTAAACTTAAAGAGTATTTCGAATTTGGAAAGGATTCCTTGAAGCTTATGGGGAGCTACCTATCTGACAGATCCCAGTGTATACGAATCGGTACAAATATCTTTAAACTTGAGCCGGTTTCCTCGGGGGTTCCTCAAGGTTCAGTCCTTGGTCCTCTTCTATTCAGTTTGTTCATAAAGGATGTTTTTCTTACATGTAAATTTGCAAATATTCATGCCTATGCAGATGATATTCAGATATATCTACCTAATAACTTTGGAAATATTGATGTATTAGTAAGCCAACTTAATTGTGACCTGGCTGCCATTGAGCAATGGTCTAAGGATAATAATCTTCTCCTGAACTCTAGTAAGTCATACGTATTACCAATTGCAAAGAAGAAGCTTAATACTACTGCCATACCTCATTTAGTTATTGGTAATAAACCATTACAATTTGCAAGTAAAATCACTAATTTGGGCTTTATAATTAACTCGTCTTTGACCTGCACTGATCATATAAATTCGGTAGTTAGTAAAGTTTATGGTACTCTCAGAAATCTACTATGCGTAGGCTTGCACTTCAATTGATAATACTATTAATGACCTATTCTGGGCTGGTTTAAAATAAATTAGACTCTGTTTCAGCTCATAAGTTATCTGTACTATCCAATCATGTCACTCGGTACGTTTACGGCCTAAGAAAATTTGACATTTCGAAGTGGAGAACGAGTTTGCTGGAATGTGAAATACATGATTACCAAACGGCCCGGAGCTGTATATTTCTTTACCGGCTAATCACTACAAAGTCGCCTTCTTATCTTTATGACAAGCTGATATTCCCAAAATCTGAGCGCGCCAGAGACTTTATTTTACCCGATTTCAATTTCGCAACATCGACTAGACTGTTTTTCATAAATACTATCAGAAGTTGGAACTTCATTCCGACTGCAGTAAGAGGACTNAGTCGCCTTCTTATCTTTATGACAAGCTGATATTCCCAAAATCTGAGCGCGCCAGAGACTTTATTTTACCCGATTTCAATTTCGCAACATCGACTAGACTGTTTTTCATAAATACTATCAGAAGTTGGAACTTCATTCCGACTGCAGTAAGAGGACTAGTTAAATAAAAGCAACTATAAAACTCTCATATATTCACACTTCTCTAATAACCCAAGCAAGCCATCAGATTTAAATTAGTATAGTTTAGAATCAAGAATTATTCACTATATGTGACCTGGTCTACGAAAAGGGAGCTTACGTGCGAAAACTAGTTTTCTGTGAAAAAGCTGTTAAAAGTAAGCAACTCGTTTCGTTTACTCGTTTTTACTCTTCTTTCTCTACATTTTTAGTACACTTCTAAGCAAGTTAGGATTTTCTGCTTTTCACCACGTGAAAAAGCATCTCATCTTCCATCCGAATCAACCAAAAAGTGAAAATTGATTTTTTGACACCTAAGCCCCCTTTCCGTAGACCAGGTCACATATATTATTTACTTATTTATTTATTTATTTTGTTTTGTCCTGTGTAATCTTTAATGTATTCTATGTCCTCTTCATGCGTACCAAATTTTGTTGTACTAAAAAAGAACACAATTTTTATTGTACTAATGTAACTCTTTGTTGATAAATAAATTCAAATTCAAATTCAAATTCAAATTCTATGGTGATCTTTTGGAGTTTTTCTTTGGATTTCTATGAATCTTTTATGTTATAATCCTCGGATATAATGTTCTTTAAAATACTACGAATGAATTTTGATAACTTGTATCAAGGTACATTTGTGGAAGATGATGTCGGTCTGAGAAGTGTATTTGGCTTGTGAATTTTTGGGAGACCATATAGTCTAGGTGGATTTGCAGCCGCACACGTCAACTGTAACTTTGGTTTAACATTGAAGTTCTTTTGCTTGTAAAGGTCGTTAATAATGGCATTGTTTTTTCTTAATAATTGTTGTGTTGGATCATTCGTTATAGTTTTGCACGTTTTCCTGTCGCTCAATAATTCACCCAATTTTGATATGTAATCCTCTTTATACATCATGACCGTTTTACTGCCTTTGTCTGCGTTCGTTATTATTATTTGGTCTTTGTATTGGTTTATGAATTTTCTGGTGTCTGTATATGTTTTCAATGAAAAAATTTATTTTGTGTTGTTGTTGATTTTCTTGGAAAACGTATTGATTAAGGCTGCGATATTGCTTCTTACCATATCTTTTTCTCTGTCGTCTTCGATCTCTTGTATACCATGTTCCAAATCTGCAATAACTTCGATAGGTGAAAACGTCTTTCTTGAAACAGGCAGGGCAAATTTATTGCCAAGAGAGAGTAGCAAACGATATTCCTGTGGCATGGGAATTTCAGTTTTGCTTATGAACCATTCTTCATTATACCTAATGCCAAATTTTGTCACATTCTTTGAAATATGATTCTGGAGTTTTTTATAATGAGTTTGTTGTGTGTCTATTGCGATTTTATTTGAGAATTGTTTTTGGCTTTCAATTATTTTCTAAATTCTATTTCTTGAAGTTTGTTTTTTAGTGTGTCGTGAATGTGTTTCATAGTTGTTGTTATAATTTTAATATTTATGTTGGCTTCTTTAATTTCAGGGTTGAGGATTTTTAAAAGAAATATTTGTTCTAATTTTTTCAATTCCCGACGAGTGGTGTCAAGTTTGAAACCGTGTATGAGTAGAATAATTGAAAATGGGAAAATAAGATACGCTTACAAACCCAATAATACAACACATAGAATCTTCACAAAAACAAAAGACCAAGTTCAGAAGGAACAACAAAGCAATGTAGTGTATCAAATATATTGCAAAGGCAAAGGAGCTGTAATAAATGCTAAATTGGCACTACGAAAAGAGCGCTAAGCACAAGAATTCAAAAGCACGAAATGGACGCAAAAAAACAAAAAGATGACAACAGCATTGGCTCAACACCTGACTAACAACGAACACACAGCTGACTTCGCGAATACGATGATCTTAGATGTTGAAAGAAGAGAAAGAAGACGAATGACATTGAAAAGTGTCCGCATACAGCAGCAGCTTAACAATACAATGAATTTTAAAGAAGACGTGGACAGCACAAACAGCGCTTACACAACAATTGATGTGTGTTTCTGTATAAATTCTTTCCTGTGATATAAATGTTATTATTATTAAATGTGAGTTAGATGTTAAATGTAAGATTCAAAATACACTGGATCGCAAATTTTACTATGCCACTATGCATTCCATTTCTATGTAGAATTGCGCGATGATTCCGAAAACCGAGTTAATTTTTTTTATGGATACGTTTTTGAGATATTTGCAATTTACCGTTATTCAGCTTAAAACAAAAAGTGGTTCCACTTAATAACGTATGCCTTACAAACCAATTTAATAATCTTAAAAGGAGATGCGTCAAATCAAAGCCAATAAAATTCTCCACAAACCATGTGTACACCACTTTCCGATAGGACGAATAGTTTCTGCCAAATTAATTAATCATTCCAGTTTTTTTATTTATTTATGAAAGGATGAAAAAAAATCTTAGTTTAACAGAGGAAAAAATTTAAAAAATAACAGATTCTGTGCCAAATTTTCGCATTTGTACTAAAGCCTGTTCTGTTACAAAAAAAAAAAAGTTACTGATGAAGAAAATCGATGGATAAATATGAAATAATGTGGTTGAATGAAAATGCGCCAACATTTTTTGTATGAAATATGAGCAGAAAAGCGTGATACTCAAGTGTACGTGGCGTATGAGTAACTTTCTTTCCTGCTCATTTTTCATACAAAAAATCTTTGCGTATTTTTATTCGACCACTCATTATTTCATATTTATCAATCGATTTTCTTCATCAGTAACTTGATTTTTTTTTTTTGTAACGGAACAGGCTTTAGTACAAATGCAAAAATTTGGCACAGAACCTGTTATATTTTTAAATTTTTCTTCTGTTAAAGTTTCATATTTTTTATTTTCATTAAAAAATAAAAAGAGCTGGAATGATTAATTAATTTTTCAGAAACTATAAGCTCTATCGGAAAGTGATGTATATACGGTTTATGGAGATTTTCATTTGCCGTACATTATATTAAGACTAGCAGACCCGGCGAACTTCGTCCCGCCCAAAATTAGATTTTTAATTTAAACATTTTGGTCCAACATTTTCTCCAACAATCCAATTTACGATTGATACTGGCACACTCATCGGCCAAAACTATGGTTTTGGTGGTCGTTTGCCGCCTTAAATAACCGAACGAAAGTGTTATGTCCCTGAAAAGTTCCCTGGTGGCAACAATGATCCGGATCTATAGTGAATGTGCCCTAGAAACTTTATCTAATAGTTGGTGGCAATTTGAAAATGGATGCGTTTCCTTGTTCTAAAGAAATCAATATACATACAAAGACTGAGATGAAAAACCTTAAAAGCAAGTTTCACAAATGTAATTTAAGTGAAAAATGATTTTTTCTGTCAGGTTCCATATTAAATTCAAGTGAAAAATTAAAATTTCATTAAATTGCTTTCATGAAACTGGCTTTTAAGGTATTTCGACAGGTGGTGATTTGAGATTTATTACTGCACAACTCAACCCTGGTATCTCCGAATGAAGCTTTAACGCATAATAATATTGGCAAATCACATCCATTGGGCCAATCGTAACACACGAGAGTTCGATATACTCCATGGTGCAATAGGTCGATTTAGTCTGACATTCACGGCACCTTTTCTCACTTGTCGATTTTTAGTAATAACTCGACCTCAGCACCACCTGGTAGCTCATTTTTGCAATTGGACCACCTTTACCGTTTCCAATACATGTTTTGAATATTCGCTAAATCTGGTCATAAAAAAGATTTTTAGTAATAAGTGCCAACTGGCGGATTAAATTGCGAAGCTAAACTATCCAGAGACCTACTCAAACCCACACACAAAACTTTGTTAAAATCCCTTAGGCATTTAGGATTTCACTCACAAATATACCTAAGTACAGAAGAATTATATACAAATTCATAGATAAGTAAAAGTCAGTGGGTTTGTACTATGCCAAGTCCTCTTTCAAAGAGCCTATTGTTCTCAATGAGTATGGGATTGACTTCATATATCTCCATACGAAGTGTTCCAGTACTGTACCATGAACACTTCCAGCAATATGCAGTGTGCAATGCGGCTTGTGTGGTAGGTGCCACGAATCCTTTTCCAATAGCTCCATATTTTCCCGCATGACTACGCGATTAATTTCATATATCTCCACACAAAGTTCCAGTATTCTACCAAGAACAATTCTAGAGATATGCAATAAGAAAAATTCGACTTGTATGGGAGGTGCCACGCCCGTATAAAGTTCCAGGACTCTACCATGACCACTTCCAGAGATACTTATTATGAAAAATTCGGCTTGTATGGAAGGTGCCACGCCCCGTTTTCAAATAGTCCGAATTTTTCTTCATGAGCAAGCGATTGATTACATATATCTCCATACCAAGGTCCAGTACTTTACCATGAATATTTCCAGAGATATACAGTATGAAAAATTCGGTTTGTATAGGAGGTGCCACGCCCCTTTTCCAATAACTCTAATTTTTCTCCATAAGTATGTGATCGATTTCATATATTTCCGTACCAAGTTCAAAAATTTTACCATGAACGCATCCAGAAATATGCAGTATGAAATATCCGGGTTCTATGGGAGGTCCCACACCGTCCTTTCCAATAGCTCCAATTTTTCTCCAAGAGCATGGAATTGATTTCATATATCTCCATACCAAGTTCCAGTACTCTACTATAAATACTTCCAGAGATATGCAGTATGAAAAATTCGGTTTGAAAGGGTGGTGCCACGCTCCCTTTTCCAATAGGTCCAATTTTTCTCCAAGAGTATGGGATCGATCCCATATGCGCCAATACCAAGTTCCAGTACTCTACCATGAACACTTCCAGAGGTATGCGGTATGAAAAGTTAGGTTTGTATGGGAGGTGCCACGTCCCCTTTCCAATAGCTCCAATTTTTATCCAAGAGTATGCGATCGATTTCATATGCATACGTCAATACCAAGTTCCAGTACTCTACCATGAATACCTCCAGAGGTTTGCAGTATGAAAAATTCGATTTGTATGGGAGGTTCCACGCCCCTTTTATATATCGAGATTTTTGTTAGCCGAAAACCATCCTTTCAACGTCTGCAGCAGGTGTCAGATATTTCAAAAAAAAATATCGGTTCAGCCGTGCTCGAGCTGTGCGATATACATAGATGTATAAGAGTTGCTACTTTTAATATTGCGCTCACTTACGTAAAAAAAACATAGCAGCAGGGTTTTTATGCGTAATTATATACAATACAAAAAAAAATCGGTGCTGTTTTTCCATTGGAATTATAATATCTATTACATTTTAAGACGTCCAGCCAAAATATTTCGGAAAAATATTAAGATTTAAGCGAGCTGGACCGATTTGAAAATACTTCCAAAAATGGAGTTCTTATGAATAAAAATAGTTTTTTAAAGATATTTAAAAAAAATCTCCTCAACTGACAAAACGGTTTAAGCTTAAAAAATTTACATAAAAATATTAAAAAAATAAAAAAATTGTTGAACGGAATCATAATGAGATTTTTGATGCTTTTTTAACTTTTTTCAAAGATTGGTATAAGAAAAACTAAAATAACTGAACCTAAACTCTTCCGATTTAGACTTGTGAGGTATCATTGGTTGTCGCGTACTGGCCGCAACAAAATAAACATTTGTTTCCCCTTCGTTCTATTTACCTATTTCCTTTCACTCCAGCCGATAGGAGTGAAGGCTGCTGACACTCAAGTGTACATATGTATGTACTTACCTAAATAAATAGCAGAATAAGCTCAAGTTGAGCGAAATAGTTGTTTGTCGGTGGAGCGCCACCGCAAAGGGGAAAAGTCTCCATTAGGGCACTCCGCCCCAAAACGGTGCCGATCGAGGGTAAGAATGTAGGAATGAGAGATGACGCGAAAGACCGTAGTAGGGGTGTCGCCTTTGCTATCACCTATTGCGGCACTTTTGTTGTCCGCCGTATGATGGCAATGGCAAGTCCATGGTGTTGTTTGAGTGCGCCGTGGTGGCGACCGCTAAAGCGCCCAATTCGCTTCTAGAATGATCGGGCCGGCGCCAATTGATCGGGCACCAACAACACCGGCGCTGACACTCCAACGGTTTGCGTACCGGTGCGTAGGTTGCGGCCTGGCTCGCGACTGCGTGCCGGGGCAGTTCTAAGCGAGCTTTGAGAA
>NW_016157931.1:147247-166538 GCF_001687245.7 Rhagoletis zephyria
ATTCCTTATTGCGAGCGCGAGTGCTTTTATACTTAGTAGCCCAGTAAAATTAGATAAATTTGTGTAGTGCGAAGTGCTTTATCTTTAATAAAAATTCGGGAAGTGCCAGTCGAGCACCCTTGCGGTTNAAAAACAAGGTTTTGTTTTGTTTCGATTCCTTGGTCGTAAATCTTGTTGTCTTGTTTTCGACCCACCCTAGTGTTGGTAGCTTCATATTTATTGTGTGCGATAACTAGTGCATTTTATTTAGTTTGATTAGTCTGTATACTGTCTTGTTGTTCCCCCTGCCAGCAACCCCGCCGTCTCCACTGAGCCAGCCGGTTGCTTGGTTTTTTTGTCATCTCCCTTTTGTGCGGATATTTGTTTACGTAGTTTGGCCCGGCGCATTGTTGTTGCGCACGGTAAGTGCATTTATTTGAGACATTAGGTAGGTCGGCTTTTGTAAACAAAAGGTAAGGTGACAAGGTATTTTCCCACCCTTTTTATTTCTTTGCTAATAAGCTTATTCAAAGGATGAAAGAGAAAGGTAGGATGAACGAACATCATTCAAAGTTAAATTAAGATGTGCTGGTATTTGAAAAAAAAAAATTAGGACACGAATTACTTTGTTTTGCACATTAATAAAAATAGTGGGAAAATACCTTTCTACCGAGATCCCATAAGTTGAAATCACAATAGTTTTGGCCCAGTTATTTAAGTTTTTCGTAAATCATTCTTTGAAAACAGGAAAAAAAAAAATACCATAAAAAATCTCATTATTACGATTCCGTGTAAGATTCTCAGATATTTTATGCAGTTTTTGTTAGCCTAATCTGTTTTGTCATCTGAGGGGAATTTTTTCAAAAAGTTCTTTAAGAAATTATTTTCNAAAAAAAAAAATACCATAAAAAATCTCATTATTACGATTCCGTGTAAGATTCTCAGATATTTTATGCAGTTTTTGTTAGCCTAATCTGTTTTGTCATCTGAGGGGAATTTTTTCAAAAAGTTCTTTAAGAAATTATTTTCATCCATAAAAAACTCCATTTTTGGAGGTATTTTCAAATCGGTCCAGCTCGCTTAAATCTTAATATTTTTCCGAAATATTTGGGTGGACGTCTTAAAATATAATAGATTTTGTAATCCCAGCGGAAAAACCGCAACTTTTTTTGGTGATGCAGTCTAATGTACATAAATATTCATACACAAATGTAAGTGCTAACAGCAACATAAACGACTCTACATACATAATTACCTACATTATTTCTCCATGAACTGTACATACATATTTGTTTTTTTTTTTTTTTTAACATAAGAATCAACTTTAACGTTAACATTAACACGTATGTATGTATATGTATACATAACCCTTGCTTTGCGCTGTATTCCGTACGAGTTAGCAGCGGAGGGCGCTCTCATTTGTGATTTGCAGGTAAGCAGCGCTGTTATGTGGGCATGTATGTTAGCTTCTATAGGATTTTTAAAGTCCTGCAGTTCCATTTTTAGGAAGTATCTAAACTTTTTTTTTTGTCTAAGACGATGAGAAGCCCATCCAGAACCTATAACCAAAATTTCATAAAAATCGGTAGAGCTGATCTCGAGCTTTGCGAACAGAAAGAAACGGCTTTTAAAATATATATTAGTATAGATTGTTAAATTCGTTCGTAAGATATACGTGATTAAAAGGGTCCAATTTTTTCTTTAAGCTGAATAACGGTAAATTGAAAATATCTCGAAAACGTATCCCAAAAAATAAATTAACTCGATTTTCGGAATCACCGAGCAACTCTACATAGGAATTGGATAGTGGCATCCATAGAACATTTTTGCGGGAAACCAGTGTTATGGTGTTTCATGTTTATTGTTTGTCATTCTAATATAAAAACAGACTCCCTGAGGAAGGCGCGAAACGCGTCGAAACGCGTAGGAGTGTAAAGGAAATTTATTTCGCTTTTAATTCAACGGCCGAAGAAGCTCTAACCCAGCAAACAAAAAGGTTCTTGGTTGGATGAAATATTAGCTTTTTTCCAGAGTTCATTCCCAACGGGACTGAAAGTGAGCTGCTCCCCAAAGGAGCAAGTGGGGAGAAGTACAAAAGCAAAGTAAACGTAAATTTTTAAATTTCTAACAATGCTCAGAAATAAATATCATTTTGAGCAGTTACATAAAATATTTTCTTTTGAAAAAAGATGATTTATGTATGCCCAAACATGTATGTTTAATATGTATGTATACCACATAAACAAGAAAAAAATCATGTTTATAAATACAAGCACAAGTAAACCATCAAATGATATACAAGAAACGTCATTACTTTATTAAAAAAAAAATATAATATGACAAATGAAAATTTGCTTGCATCGCTTTCTAAATGCTTTAGTTGAAGCGCTCACCAAGGGCTTCTTTAGGAGCAGCAAGGGAGCGCTTCTTTCTAATGACACACAATGTTAAAATACAATGAAGTGCGAAATTAGGAAGGGAGCGCTTACTGCCGAATATGGAGCGCTCCAATAGTGCTAATGGAGCGCTTCTTGTGCCGTTGGGTGGTTTTTATATACCATTACTTATTGAAAATGTTTGCGTGTATGCTTATATATGTATGTATATGTAGGAAAACATTTTAGCTACCAATTTTAGCGACAACGACTTTCTTAGCTCGTTTTAGCCCTTTTTTAAAGGAATTTGGCTACCACTAAAAATGATTCGCGGCAGCACTGATGTCTTCTAGCAGCGTGGAGTGGCTGACGGTATCAAATGCCTTTCGACAGATCCAACGCTACTAGAATAGTTCTCTTACTGGGGCGGTTGCTGTTTAGGCCACGTGTTATCTGAGTGTTTATGGCGTTAAGTGCTGTTGTTGTGCTGTGCACTTTACGGAAACCATGCTGATGCTTCGCTGGGGTTAGTTGGTTCGCAAAATACGGGAGTAGCAAGGCCTCTAGTGTCTCCGCTACCGGCGAAAGGAGTGTGATCGGGCAGTACCCAGGTCTGGTTTACGACAAAAATTTGCAGAACGACAGTGACTGATTCGTTTCACAGCCAAGTAGCCAGCACAAAACTTGCTATGTAACATATGGGTGTTTCCATCGGAGGGTCTGCCGCGTAAAAAATTAAAGTCATATATCTAACATATTTATGAAATTGGTCCATAAATATGTTAGATATATGACTTTAATTTTTTTACGCGGCAGACCCTCCGATGGAAACACCCATATGTTACATAGCAAGTTTTGTGTCAGTTTTTTTAAATACAGTGTGTTTCACAAAACGAATTTCCCAAACATAGTAGGCTGCGTATGATAACTCAACCAACAAAGCATTAAACTGTAAAATACATTCAAATTCTAATAACGCAGTTCAGGGAGTACTTCAATTTTGTGTTGTAATTCGAAGTGGTTGCTTGTTAAAGAAATGAGTGCTATATATAAGAAGCGTTTTGAAGCTGTGTTCCTGGTAAGTCATCCCAAAGGCCCGAAAATGTGCACAACTGAGGCCGCAAAGTACATAAAAAAGTCAAACCACTTTGTTAGAACGTGGAACCATCAATTCAAAGTTGAAGGCAATGTTGCTGATATACCAGGTTTAACTAAAACTACCTTTAAAAACGACGATCGGGCCATTACTCATTTATTTAAAAAAATTCCAACCCTTAGCCTAAGGCAAGCGAAACAAAGATTTTCGTCAAAAGGTATAAATGTCTCCATTTCCACAATCAGACGGAGATTGCAAGAATCTGACATCAGAAATCGGAGCACACTTCAAAAACCCCTTTTGACTGAAATGCATATTCAAAAACGATTGGTATGGGCGAAGGCAAATATAGACCGTGATTGGAGCAAAGTAATATTTACAGATGAATCTGTTTAAGCGACTTATGCATTTCCCGCATAAACAAAGAACAGCGAACACCCACACGCATTTATATTGCATTCCCGCATAAACCAAGTGCAGCGAACACACACACGCACTTGTGTTTAAAAGTATTTCGCTCGTTCTTAATTGGGTATGCATTTTTTATGCAATTCTCAAATATCTCTTCGCTGAACTTAGTGAAGTGATAAGTCGCTGGCATTTTCAGCATGGTCAACGCTAAACCAGCTTGGCTCATCACGATGGTCAACGCTAAACCAGCTTGGCTCATCACGATGGTCAACGCTTAACTAGCTTGGCTATCACGCGGTGCTTTGAGCATCGCTCCCACTCCACTCCCGGAGTACTTTTTGGTATGGTAGTAAGCTCCGGCTTACAAGCCACACTGGGGCTCTGCATGAATGCATCCTCAAATAAATCCCTGCTCATTGCACAGCAGCCTACGGCAGCTAGAGCATGACTCCTCCAGTGGAGTCGCCCCAGCTCATTTCCACAGCAGCCTACGGCAGCTAGAGCATGACTCCTCCAATGGAGTCCCCCCAAATAAATCCCAGCTCATTGCACAGCAGCCTACGGCAGCTAGAGCACGACTCCTCCAGTGGAGTCCCCCAATTAATATATATGGTCACCTTTAAACCTGGTCTCCCGCTCTCCCTCAGCTAAACAGAATCATCTTTCGTTATTTGGAATTACTGGAGGAAAGCTTGGGTTGGTACAGGCACTAAATTTGTTCAGCGATCTGTTAAACTAACGGCTAAGGTCCATGTTTACGGATGCTTTCCTGGAAAAGGATTCGGTAGTTTGGCTGTCTTTTCACAAAACCTTGACGCAAAATATATGATCAAACTGTATGAAAAATGTTTGCCTAAGTCGGCGGCAAAACTTTATGGACCGAATACAAATGATTGGATCCTTCAGGAAGACAATGATCCAAAACACCGGAGTCGACTATGCACATCTTGGAAAGCAGAAAAATGCATACAACAACTTCATTGGCCTTCGCAGAGTCCGGATGCGAATCCAATTGAAAATGTGTGGGCTCTAATGAAATCGAAGATTCGGGGAAAGAGAATGTCTACAACAAAACAGCTTGCTAGGACGTTAAAAAAAATTTGGAGGGATCTGTCTCCAGATTATGCTAGAAAACTAAACGAAAGTTGCTCAAGACGATGTCAAGCTATTATAGACAGCAATGGAGAGTGGACGGCAGATTAACTACAGCGCGCACTAGGTATTGAGATATGTAAACAAAATCAAGCGGGAAAACTTTCACACACTTTTTCTTAAAAATTTTACAGGCCAATCTGTTTTGTGAAACACACTGTATATACTGGTTATATAAGCAGAAAAGTTTTTGCGTAAAATAGTCTCGCTAGGTGGCGCCAGGGTTGAGATATTTTGACACGTCTATTTATGGTCCGATTTGGTTGAAACATAATTAATCACAGATTTCCAAAAAAAAATACACTAAATTTACGCTGAAGTCAAAATATAAAGTAAATTCAACATAAAATTCATGTGTTATTTGCGTTGAAAATTCATTTAAAAGCAATATTAACAAAAATATAACGATGGTAACTTATGCCACGTTCACAAGTTTTCATACTTGGGGTTGTAGAAGAAAATTTAAACAAATTGAATTAATTCAACAAACTCTAAAAAAACAACTAGAATTACTCCAAATCATATTAAAAAAATTTGACAAAAAGAGCGATCCACAATTCGCAGTTTTGCGATTTTGTAAAAAAACAAAGAAAAAAAAAACACTTCCATTTTTGTCACGTAACGTAACTCTCTTTAATTGCGTATATTTAAGGACAATGCGGTTCGATTGTTTTCTTTTTTCAGTTAAATATAGAGCTAATTATGCGCTACACAATGGTCCAAAGAAGTAAAAAACACATGTTTTTCCTTGTTTGTATCCCATTGAAACGTACGACTGTCTCGTACGTGACGTATGGAAATACCCATATATTACACGACCCCACTGCGTAATAACCGCTTTCATATCAAACCACATCAGACTTAAAGCAAGTTCCAGACTCAATTGCTTAGGGTATTTTGAAGACTTGTAAACTAGAAGTCATTAAAAAGTTACGTTTCAATCAAAACTAGGAGTGCCAGTTACTGTCGGTATTCTACAGTTTTTTCTTGTTTTTTAGAGCCCGGGATGTCTTCTAACATAGCACGTCGATGAAGTTGTACGGCACAAAATACCTTAAAAAAAATCTCCTGCTTTGGTACTAAAAAGTGACTAAAAATTTGTATATCTTTTCTTTTTGACAATTTATTAGCGTTACAGTTTAACGGGCAACAATTTCTCTATAAACAGTGTTTTTACAAAAACCCGTTGGTCTTCAAACATATGACCTTGGTTTGAAGTATCTACGGTTGCCAGACGTACTGATTTTATCAGTACAGTACTGATTTTTCAACTCTTGTACTGATTTTATTCATTTCCTCAATCAGTACGCTAATGTCCTGATTTTTCAAAATTTGTACTAATTTGTACTGAATTTTCTATTCAAACAAAATACTTTAGTATTTTCTTAAGGTTTTTACATAACGTTGGAACTTCCTTAAACTGTACTGTAAAAGATAAGAAGAAAATAATTTAATTATAGTTGACATGTTTTAGATAAGGTTTGATATGCCCAAAAAATTAATACGACAAAAGGATCAATCGTTTTATGGGCATACGTACCAGTTGCGATAATATGATGGAGCTGGAGTGTTGTTAATTATCTCGAAAATAATTTTTAGTTTAATAACAATAAATTTCAATATTCGAATGGCTTTTGCCTATAACCACGGTGACCATCCGTCCTTTATTTCAAAGGACAGTCCTTTATTTTAGCTCTCTGTCCTTTATCATTTTTTTCAAAATAAGGACGCATTTTGTCCTTTATTTATTAATCTGTCCTTTAAATCAGTTCTGGATTTTTCAGATGTAAATTTTTGAACAGAGAATATAAAATAATAAAAATGTCCCTTATAGAATATAATAAAAACCTTCGCTAATCGATAATCTACGTGCAATCTATAAATCACGAATCATTGCTAATACTGATAGAAAAATTAATATACATAATTTGAATAAAATTCTCAAAAGAAAGGGGAAAGTTGGGCCGTACGTGTTGCACGCTGAGTTTCAAAACTGGCATTTAGTGTTCATAATTCACTGGAGACTTAATTTTTCACTCATTTGGTTAATTTTTTGAATGAAAGCTTATAAAATTTGCAAGTGTTCAGTGGAGCCTTATTTGTGAATTTTTTATTTTAAATTTTTTAGTGCAAGTGCAGAAAAAGTAGCAATTTTGAAGAAAATGTATTCTACTTTTCCCTTAATAAATGTTACATAACAAAAACCAGTTGAAAGCAATTGTTTGGTTCTTCCAAAATGAAAAAAACATACAAAAATTTGAAATGCTATAAAAATTTTTTACCAAAATAATTTTTTTTTTGTTTTTATTAAAAATTGGTATATGCAGTTTAATAGATCCTTAAATTTTATAATAATAAAGAGCAAGGTGCAAGTGTCTAAGAGTTCCCGTTGATTTTTAAAAATAAAACAAACGCATTTATTTCCCATTTCGCATGCAGGTGTGCTCGAAGTGTTATCGAAAAAAATTATTAAAAATCAACGCAATCTCTTAGCTACTTGCAACTTGCACTTATTATACTACAATCTAATGATCTATAAAACTGCATACCCAATTTATTTTTAATTTTGGTGAAGTTTTTTTTATAACATTTCAAATTTTTCTTGTGAAATTATCCTTTATTTCGGAGGAAACCTACAACCGCTTTCAATTAGGTTTTATTATGTAACATTTATTAACTGGACCAGGAGAATCGATATTCTTCAAAATTGCTACTTTTTCTGCACTTTCAAAATTCGTGCTCAACTGGTCTCTTACTAGGTTTATAAGCTTTAATAAAAAAATAATAATCCAAGCGTCTTTAAAAAAGGGAAACTTGTACAATTAGATAATATAATGTACTAGTAAATGTTTGATTTAAATTACGATACTTTTATAATTTTGAAACAAAATGTCCTTTATTTTACGTTGGTTAATATGGTCGCCGTACCTATAACCTACAACTCCTTACTGACTCTGTAAAAGAGTTTTGCATAAAAGCCATAGAGTTAGATACTCTTTTTAGCGAATTCTTAGTCTTTCACACTTTTTGCGTAGTTGAAAAATTATTTAAGCCATGAGGAAATATAGATGAACTCCTTATATGTTTTTTTTTGTATAAAAAAAAGGTATTTTTCCTTTTAAATATTTTTTCTTAGATTTATACATACGAAGTATACAAATTGCATATCAGAAGAAAGCGGGTTTAATCACGTTTACGACGATATTATTATTTTTCTTTTTAATCAGTTCAAACTTGTTTGAAATATAAGGTTTTTAATTTTTCGAAGAACCGACCTTTGACCCCTTATAGCACCTGTAACATAGAAAAAGGTATATATCGTTTAACCGAGAAGTCGTCTGTTGAATTTACTGAGTTTAGTTTTCTGCGGCTATGCACGTCATACAGATGCATCGGATTAAGGGTGCTAAATTCAACAGACGACTTCTCGCTGACAAATTAAGGTTTTTTAAAGCTTTAAAATGAATTTTGGAGGGGAGGAGTAGTACATTTAGATCGAGCTGATCTTTCTGAAAAAAAAAATTTTTCATCGTGTTACAGGAGCTCAAACGTGCCCAAAAACCGTGATTTTTGTACTTTTAGGTTAGAAAATCTCGAAAACCTGACGTGATTGGGCTATTCTGGGGTCAGATTTGAATTCAGCGCACCGAAAACCTTCGGGAAAGTATAGTCTGGTTTCTGGGTAAAAATTTTGTCGGCCTGTGTTATTCGTGAGAAAATACAAGTCATACAATAAGCGCGAAACTGTGTACGCTGGAACGAAAACGGTAAAAAGAGTGCAAAAAAACGACAAATAAATGCTTGGGATTAGTATTCTCAGAGTTTTTATGCATTTGCAATTCAATACAGATTTACGGACCTTTACGCTTTGGCGATGGCGAATACCGCAGGCGATTTACCGATGAGCTGTATGAGCTTTACAACGATATAGACATAGTGCAGCGAATTAAAATTCAGCGGCTCCGCTGGCTTGGCCATGTTGTTCGAATGTACAGAAACGCTCCTGCTCCAAAAGTATTAGACGCGGGCCGCGATGCTGGTAACTGAGGAAGAGGAAGGCCTCCTATGCGTTGGAAAGACCAGGTGGAGAAGGACTTGGCTTCACTTGGCATTTCCAATTGGCGTCAGTTAGCACAGAGAAAGAGAAATGACTGGCGTGCTGTTTCGGACTCGGCCAAAATTGCTTAGGTGGTTACAGCGCCAATAAAGAAGAAGAAGAAGAATTCAATACAGTCTTTTTGTGTACCAGATTATGAAGAGACAATTGGCTGACAGTTAAATCGTTCAAAAATTCAGTAGGGTAATTGTTGTGCTAACGAACATCATCAGAATTATTTTTAGCAACACTAAAGTATGATTTTTCTGAATTGATAAAGAGCAATCATTATTTTCAGTTTTCCACGAGAAATTGGCATATTCCATTACCAAGTGATTTATTATTTATATTACGCGTCAAAGGCAAATGATGGAATGGGGAAAATTCAGACTAAGGCTTAACACTGTTTTCAATTAGGGTGACACGGGAACCATAGGACCCGGTGTATTTCGATAATTCTCGATACCTCGACAAATTATAATAACTTTATGAATTTAGGTAACTCGATACATTTCAGTTGATTGATAAATTTAGACAATTCGATTCAATGAATTGCAAAACCCCGGTTTTGATAGCTCCATATCAATCGAAAACTCGATAGACTCTGGTCGTGGTAAACATCGGTGACTGGATAATTTGAAAGAACTCGATACATAACAACTGATTGATTATTCAATAAATGTCATATAAAATAAAATATCATTATTTTGATAAACTTCGATAATCCGATGAATTTTTATAACTCGATAACCATCGGTACATTTCGATAACTAAGTTTCTGCGTCTCGATAGCTCAATCAACATTGACCAATTTCAATAACTCGATAAATGCCGATAATTTAATAAACATGGTTGATCCGATATATTTCTGCACTTGATAGTAGTTTACGGGGTGTGCCTTAGAGTGGTTCATAAAAACACTCTTTTTAGAAATTCATAAACGCTACATCAGAATAGTGTTATTTGTGATGAAAAATGAGACACTTATTTTTTTATTTAGAAAAAAGTTTTTTTAGAGGTCGCGCTGGTCGGTTTTTTATAAAAACGTTGATGTTCTCAATTTTTTTATTTTTGTGACATGTTAAAATGCAGCTAAAAATGTGGGTTCAACATATAATTACTCTGGTGTTGTTGGGGAACATTCCCTTAATTACACACCTGTCTTGGACAGTTAGAATGGGCCTAGTTCCCGAAAATATTCTCTCAAAAAGGCATTAGTAAAATTAAAACATTGATACTGAACGATTTACGCGTTACCATGGGTTGGAACTTGTTACCAGGTCGTTTCTGGGGTTGCTAATTAGGAATATGAAGTAAGTTTTTCAAAATTCAAAATGGCGGATCCAAAATGGCGGTCCATTTTTTTTTAATGATTGGATTTGTTCGAAACCCGGCAGTCGAGAGTTTTTGGGGTCACCGATTACGAATCTGAAGTAAATTTTTTTTAATTCAAAATGGCGGATCCAATATGGCGATCAAATTAAAAAAAAAATACTAAAATTAAAAGGTTGATACTGAACGTTTTAAACATTGTCAAGGGTTAAAACACGTTTTCAGTGGGTTTCTGGGGTTTCTGATTACGAATCTGATGTCAGATTTTCAAAATTCAAAATGGGGGATCCAAAATGGCGACAAACTTTAAAAAAATGATTGGATTTGTTTGAAACTCTTAACCGCCATTTTGAATTTTGAAAATCTGACATCAGATTCGTAATCAGCAACGCCAGAAACCCTCTGGAAACTTGTTTTAACCCTTGACAATATTTAAAACGTTCAAAATCAACGTTTTAATTTTAGTAATATTTTTTTAACTTAATAGCCATATTGGATCCGCCATTTTAAATTTAAAAAAATTGACTTCAGATTCGTAATCGGCGAACCTAAAAACTCCCGAGTGCCGATTTTCGAACAAATCCAATAGTTTTTTAAAAAAATTAATCGCCATTTTGGTTCCGCCATTTTGAATTTTGAAAAACTGACTTCAGATTCGTAATTAGCAACCCTAGAAACCCCCTGATAACAAGTTCCAACCCATGACAACGCGTAAATCGTTCAGTATCAACGTTTCAATTTTATTAGTATCTTTTCGAGAGCATATTTTCGGGCATTCGGCCCATTCTAACTACCCAAGACAGGTATGTAACACTGTGAGACAAATGGTTGGGGTCAGTGATCGAGAAGGGTTCAAACCACCGGGGAAAGTTATATCGGTAAAAAAGAAGTTATACGTGTCCCGGCGTTTCGCTGGGTCACGTCTAGGAATCGAGATATATCGATTTGAAGTTAGTAACTATCATATAGGGGGAAATTGTCACCTTTTTACAATTCCTTTAATCTGTTCATATAACGTTTTTCTATATAAAGTTTTGCCGGTAAAAATAAAGGTATGAAGAAAACAAATATTTTTTGCCTAAAATATTAAATTTTTTTATTTTTTAAATTCAAAAAAATCCAAAACGGAAAAAAAGGCAAGTCGTATTACTTTCACGCAAAGTCACATANCAATTAAGTGAAGGTATCTCATTTTGACAAGAATATTGATTTTATGTTTCAATGAATTTGGATAATATTTATTATATATTATTTATTATTAACACGTAAAATTAAAAATTATTACAGGTAATTATTAGGTTATTACATAGATACATAGGTTATAAAAATCGATGAACGCAAAACTTATTTTCGTTTGTTTGCGCCCCTTACTTTCTTGCGTGGTGGTTCGCCCATTTTTTTTCTTCATACATTTATTTTTACCGGCAAAACTGTTGAGTATATAGAAAAACGTTATATTAACAGATTAAAGGAATTGTCATTTTTAATTTTTTTTAATTTGTTTGAGCAAAATCGGACCAGTGGTTCTCGAGTGATGTCAAAAAAAAGACCACCAAAGGTGACAATTTCCCCTATATGATAGTTACTAACTTCAAATCGATATATCTCGATTCCTAGACGTGACCCAGCGAAACGCCGGGCCACGTATAAATTGTTTTTGACCGATATAACATTTCCCGTTGGTTTCATTCCATCCCGATTTTGACTGTCACATAGGAACGTTCCCCAATAATACCAGAGTAATTATATGCAAAAACCACATTTTTACCTGAATTTTAACATGTCAAGAAAGTATAAAAATTGAGAGCATCAGCGTTTTTATAAAAAACCAGCGCGACCTCTAAGAATTTTTTTTTTTTTTTTAATAAAGAAACACGTTTCTCTTTTTTTATCACAAATAACAATAATTTGACGTAGCGTTTATAACTTTCCAAAAAAAAAATTTTTACCACTCTAGTGTGCATAGCTCAGTGGCTACCACTTCTGACTTTGCACATAGATTATGCGGGTTCGATCACTGCTGAAGTCTAGAAAAAGAATAGCTACTATAACTTCTACCGCTTTGACTTTGTTGCGTTTTCCATTTTTCGTAATAAACAAAATCGTGGTACAAAGCTCGATAAAAATATTAAAATAAAATGTTAATAGGCCACAATAAAATTGACAAAAACAATTTCTGTTGTAAGTAGTGCAATTACCCAATTGCAATAAACTAAATTATATTAACTAGTGTTCGCCGAGCGGTGGAAATTCAACCTCAAAAATTAAGGTGTGTTGAGGTGGGCTGAGCTGAGCCGAGTGGAATTAATTGAAGTGAATTGAGGGATATACAAAATAACATAACATAACACACAACACAACACAACACAACACAACACAACACAACACAACACAACACAACACAACACAACACAACACAACACAACACAACACAACACAACACAACACAACACAACACAACACAACACAACACAACACAACACAACACAACACAACACAACACAACACAACACAACACAACACAACACAACACAACACAATACAACACAACACAATACAACAAAACACAATACAACACAACACAATACAACACAACACAATACAACACAACACAATACATCACAACACAACACAATACAGCACAATACAACAGAATACAGCACAACACAACACAACCCAACACAATACAGCACAATACAACACAGTTAGGTTATTTATTTTGGATCACCCTAAAATATATATACACTAAATCGGACCATACATGTAGGTTTTCGAAATATATAGACCCCTCGCCAGCTACCGGCTAAATTTTTTGTGGATTTACTTCTTTCCATGAAAGTAAAATAAATTCTAAATACGAACTCAATCGGACTATAAATACGGGGTTTTCAAATATTTTGACTCCTGCGCCACCTAGAGGATTAATTCATCTTTCGCAATGCATTGCATTTAGCTAAGTTTGAAGTTTCAAGTCTCTTGCTCAACGGGAAGTTGGTTAAAGAAATGTGTTCATAATGGTATTTTCGAAATTTGACTTTCTCACAGATAAAGGGACTATTAGAGCTGCAAAACTATCGATAGTATCGTTAAACGATTTTGCAGTTTTGATATGAAGATTTATTTAAAAATTCATTCGAAAGTGACGTTCGTATACCCGTAACCTATTGGATACGTTTTTTTTTTTTAGTGTTCAAGAGTTAAGTTGGAGATAAGTAAGTTATTGAAAATTTGAAACAGATTGAAATTGAAAAAACTTGGTTTTCTGGAATTAGATATTTTGTGGCATTAAACATTCCCAACGTCACTGTAAGGCATTCAGGAAATTAACACTTTAGAAGAAGGAGCTATTTTTTGGCCAAAATATGTCTTTTATTATGGCGGCGTGGCGCAAAGAATTGACGGTTTTGGGGACTCCTTCGCCATTCTCACAGCACACAGTGGTTGCTGCCATAGGCCATAATTAAAAAAATGTATGTAAAAATTTTTACACTNACAGCAATGAGTTCATACTATTTAGATGGAAGTGAGTAAACTCATGCTGTTGTCTGATTTTGTTTTCATTCTAACGGTTGTTTCTGAAAAAAGCAACAAAAGTGTCATCAATTGTTCATTTTATTTGTACAGCGTCAGCACGCTGAAAATTGAATTGAATTTAACGTAATTAAAATATTGTGAAAAGCCAAGTGAGTTATAATTATATGCAATGGATATTGTAGATAAAGGCATTATTTCTACAATTAAACTTTTACATAATTCGTGTTGTGTTCTATGCAAATCGTTGTTTTAGAAAAGTAGGATTTTGTGTGTTTCTTGGTTCATCTTTCAAGTATTTAGGCAATGTTTTAAGTGTGTTTCCCCTATCGGCCCTCAATATTGTTATTTACATATTATTTGTTAATATTTTGAGATTATAAAAGTGTTCAGTGTAGATGCATTGACCTGCAGAGGCTCGCGTAGTATTCCATAANATAATTCGTGTTGCGTTCTATGCAAATCGTTGTTTTAGAAAAGTAGGATTTTGTGTGTTTCTTGGTTCATCTTTCAAGTATTTAGGCAATTTTTTAAGTGTGTTTCCCCCATCGGCCCTCAATATTTTTATTTACATATTGTTTGTTAATATTTTGAGATTATAAAAGTGTTCAGTGTAGATGCATTGACCTGCAGAGGCTCGCGTAGTATTCCATAACCTAATCCAAGCTCTTTATTTCCTACAGTTTTTTTTCATGTTTATTTTTTGATTTACCTAATTTTTTAAATCAAATGTTTCTAGGCACAAGTTAACACTGCGAATTTTCTCGATTGCATGTTTTTGAGATTTGGCGTGAAAATTTCGGTACGCATTCCAAAAAAGTTCAAATTTGCTGGATGCAATAGAGAAAGATATTGAATATGACGGTTTTGAGCCGGATCGGTATGAGTTGCAAAAATGTATTAATTACGTTTGTAAAAAATTTGCATTGTTTTGGCAAAGATCCAAACGCCAAAAATCAGTAGTTTTGAAAAATCATTATAATTGGCTCGAAATGAAAGAAATCATTTCATTAAAATGTCAACCAACAGTTTCCACCAATTCAAATCGTGGCGCCCGAAAATAGATTTTGTTGAGTCTTCAAAAAGACTAAGCGTCGGCGAACATATCGGGATAAAATTTTTACTCTAAGGTCTGTTAAGAGTAAAAACTGTAATATGTAAAAGTGGGCGGGGTTGGACACGCCCACATACAGTCATGTGAAAAATAATAGCGACACGACATTGTGGCCAGTTTCGGCTATTTTTTGGTTGTTTGTTTAATTTTTTTTTTTTATAAAAATACAACTCACTATCTAACAAAAACCAAATTTCCTACTTTGTAAAAAAATAGAAAAATTCAACAAAATTTTAAAATAACACCAAACTTTTTAAATAAGAACTTTTAGGAAAAAGTTATGTATGCAGTTTTATAGCCCACTGAATTCTAGCTCAAGAAAGTGCAAGTTTTAAGTGGCTAAGAAATCGCTTTGATTTTTGATAATTTTTTTCCTGACGATGTCACGCATTTTCTACCATTCAAAGTATGTTTGACAATGTTTGACAAATAGTAACACCATACGGAAAAAAAAAACAATTATCAACAATCAACGCAAATTTTTAGCCACTTCAAACTTGCGATTTCTTCAGCTAGAATTTAATGGGCTATAAAACTGCACACCCAGATTTTTTCTAACAGTTCTTATCAAGAAGGTTTGTGTTGTTTTAAAAATTTGTTGAATTTTTCAACTTTTTTTTTCAAAGTTTGAAATTTGGACTTATGTGGTTTTTTGTTAGATAGTGAGTTGTATTTTTATAAAAAAAAATTAAAATTTTTATATAAAAAACAAACAAAAAAAAAAACAAAAATTGCCGAACATGGTCGCAATGTCGTGTCCCTATTATTTTTCACATGACTGTATGTGGGCGTGTCCAACCCCGCCCACTTTTACATATTACAGTTTTAACTCTTAACAGACCTTAGGGTAAAAATTTTATCCCGATATGTCCATTAAAAGTATTTTTTGCCGCTCTCCCCATAGAAATGCAACCACTGTGCAGCGGTCACTTGCGGTTGCTCATTACCACAGATTGATAAAAGTTTGCTTATTCACACAGCCGCCGAACTTGAAATGGACCTTATCACTGAAAAAGATTTTCTTGCATGAAAACGAGCTTGGTAAATCTACGATAGCTGTGTCGTAGATTCACCAAGCTCGAAATGTATAACCTGTTGTAATTATTACACTGTACGGCAAAATCACCAATTTTTTTAAGAGATTGAGTCATAGGCAAAAAAAGTGATTTCTCCGTTTTTCGAAGTTAGCCTCCGAAATCGAGATATGGGCCTTCGAAGTTCGAAATAGGACCTTTGGTAAAAAATTATATTAAATTATTGCATGTAAATAACTAAAAACCTAAAAATATAGGCGTAGTCCTCCTTTTGCTCTATTACAGGTGCTATAAGGGGTCAAAGTTCAGGTCTTCGAAAAATTAATTTCCTTATATTTCAAACAATTTTGAACAGATTTTTAAAAAATTTATATCGTTGTAAAGGTGATTAAATCCGCTTTCCTTCGATATGCATATTTGTATACTTCGTATATAAAAATTTTACAAAAAGCATATTTAAGAGAAAAAATACCTTTTTTTATAAAAAAAATATTTTAAACGCAAAAATTACGAGCCGATTAGTAAAAAATTGGTATCGTTGTAAAGGCGACTAAATCCGCTTCTTTTGATATGCATATTTGTATACTTCGTTGATAAAAATTTTAGAAAAAAAACATTTAAAAAAAAAAACCTTTTTTTATAAAAAAAGTATTTTAAAAAAAAAAATTACTAACCGATTTTTAAAAGGTTAGTATCGTTGTAAAGGCGATTAAGCCTGATATGAATAAAGGGGGTTAAATTACCTTTACAACGATATGAATCTTTTAAAAAGCAGTTCCAAATTGTCTGAAATACTAAGTTTTTCATTTTTCGAAGAACTGACCTATGACCCGTTATAGCACCTGTAATATTAGTTTTCACAAAAAAATTTCTATACGATATAAATAAGAGCAAAAGGCGGACCACGTCTGTATTTTTACTTTTTTCCTTTTTACATGCAATAATTAAAAATAATTTTTTACCAAAGGTCCAATTTTGAACTTCGAAGGTCCATATCTCAATCTCGGAGGCTAACTTCGAAAAACGGGGAACTAACTTTTTTTTCTTATAACTCAATCTCTTTAAAAAAGTTGGTTTGGTCCAATAACCAGCCGAGTGCTGTACAGTGTTATTGTTGCTGATATGTATGTAGTTCTATACAGAAAAATACATTTTGGCTCAGTAGGGGCTGTAAATGACCTTTGAGAACTTACCCGCGTTTGCCCTTATACAGCCGAGTTATACTTTTGCAGGGGTCTGGTCCATATGGAACGTAATTGACGTTTTTCGGTGCCTCGGTGTTGGTCAAATTCCAAGAGGCATAGGAGCCATCCGCATGATACCAAGTAAATTGGGTTCCAGCTGCATTCACAAAAAGGCCCACACTCTGTCCATGACCAGAAGCAATATAAGCGCGTACTAATGAAGATGTTTCTAAATCCCATAACACACAGAGACCACGATTGTATGCAATTAAGAGTTTATTGCATTCTTTGGGCAACTGCCGAACAGATTCAATAGCACCTGGGTTCAACTTGTATGTCGGAGGTACTTGTTCAAGGACAACATCGTGATATATTACAGGTTCACGTATGGAGAACGAATTTAAATCGAATTGATATATGTTTCCCCCTTCAGTTCCAATCCATATGATGTCTTTATTCAATGAACAGCAAAGCGATGATACTTTCTTCAATTTTCCGTCAAAAGGCAGTGTCTTGGTAGCAACTAGTGTTGCCCCCACAGGCTCCCATAATGTTAAATGATTCGATGCAGTCAACGAGAGTACACGTCCAGTGCCGTTAACCCATTCTAAAAGCTGTACGTTGAGTTCGGCAGCTGAATTGCTGACTAGCATGTGTTGCCCGTAGAATTCTACACCGGGTTGGCCGAATACTTTGATAGCTCCCATTTGTGTGCCTATGGCCATAAGTTTGGAAACCGGATCATAAGCCACCGCGGAGGGCTTATGGGGAAATCCATGTTGTGCAGTCTAGAAAAATTATATTCAAAAAATTTATATTGATTTATGGATTAATGCACAATAACATAAATGCTTAAAATTGAAAAGTAATTTTTTTATAAATTAAGGGATATGTGTTTATTTAATGCGTTATAAAAATTATATACAATCAAGCGCAGCTATTCCGCTGCTATTTACACTTGATAATGTGGTTGTTGTTTTTACAACGCTTTTATCAACTTGCAATGTTGTGTTCCAGAAGCTTTCAATGTTGTGGATCCAGAAACTTTCAATGTTGTGTTCCGACACCAAAGCAAAGCTTTGAAAAGCTTCTATAAAAAAGCATAGTGAATAGGGCGAGGTAGATGACATCTAGATGTCGCTCTATGTACTACGTTTGCTACACCGGAAATAGACGACACGCCGTTTCTTTAAATAAAATTAGTTTGACTATTGTCAACTAAATCGAATGCTTTGTAAGTGAAGTGACTTGTGGACCACTTGAGGTATAGGTGGACCAGTTGGTAATCACTTTTGGATCAGTTGGTAACTAGTTCGTGGGACCAGTTGGTAACCAGTCGGGGACCAGTCCGGGAACCAGTTTGGGACTAGTCCGAAACTAACTACCTTCGGACCAGTTGGGGACCAGTTGGTCTTTTTAAGCTCCTGTGGCCGTTTTAAGGGTAATTCTTGGGCTCCTGCACTGCCGCTCGGGGTTTCTGCCTTCTACGGTGGTAATTTTGGGCCGGGTTGCCTGTTTTGGCGGATTGTTGTGCTGTGTGCCGCGTATTACGTGTACCGGGTACCACTTTCTCGAGCGAATTGCTCTGGGGAACCTGTTGTGTGAGTTGCTGGCTTTTTGGCTAGACTTTGAGGAGGGTTTATACACGCATATCGGCGGAAATAGACGACACGCCATTTCTTTAAATAAAATTAATTGGTGCACGTTTGTATGTACATACTATGTAAATGCATGGTGTGTGCACCTTTCTATTAATATCGTTGAATTATTTTAATATCTATTGCAAAATTTTATTCAGACAGGACTAAAAAGTAGAAAATAAATAATATAAAAAAAACTTTTTAATATACAACGCTTTTATAAATGGACTAAAAAGTAGAAAATAATACTTCTCAGTCCCATAGAATTTGTTTTGATAACTTTTGATTTTGAAATTTTAGCAAAAGTCATTATAAACAATCTATGAAATTGAAAATGAAAAACGTGG
>NW_016157931.1:170057-182799 GCF_001687245.7 Rhagoletis zephyria
ATTGTTTATAATGACTTTTGCTAAAATTTCAAAATCAAAAGTTATCAAAACAAATTCTATGGGACTGAGAAGTATTATTTTCTACTTTTTAGTCCATTTATAAAAACGTTGTATATTAAAAAGTTTTTTTTATATTATTTATTTTTGTTGTTTTTTGGTTAACATTCTATTTTAGAATGTTTAACTTTTAGGTGCTCTCGTCCTTAAGTTGATTGTTTTTGTTAATTATGGCCTTACAACAATTTTATTAAGCTTGAGGCCGTTTATTATGAAAAAATTGTGTGGAAAACAACAATAACAGAGCAACAAACTTGACAGCAAAGGCCACCGCTTGCAGCGTACGTATAGGTACAGTGTAAGTATCGCCAGTGAGCAGCGATCGTTACGAATTCACGAATACAACGACTTAACGCAGCAGTACAAATATTCAGCTCCAAAGACAAATGCAATAGTGCAGCAAAAAATGTTCCGAGGAATGTAAAAATTACCTGAAAAATGTTACAACTTTGGCACATCCCTCAGAAAACGCAACACTCGTCCTTTACTTTGGCGCAAGAAATTTTTGTGTAGATGCCGCGCTTAACGAGTTAGTTAATGGTACACTGAAGCCACTCGGATTTTACTCGACCCGAGTTTCCGAAACGCAGTTAAAGCAAAGCACATTCGACCGAGAGTTATTGGCTATATTCCAATCGGTAAAGTATTTCTCACATACGATCGCAGGCCGAAGCTGCACCACTTTTGCAGACTATAAGCAACTAACATTTGCTTTTTAGCAGAAGCCGGAGAAAACAAACGCTAAGCAAACGCGAAAACTCATTTTTATTAGTGAACTTACGACTGATATTCAGACCGCAGAAGCAAAAACAATTAGGGAATTCCCTTAAACTCGTAAAGTCTTAGCCCGTGTAAAACTCGTAAGTTTTCGAGGCTTTTATGGGAACGCCCCCTTTGTGAAAAGTTGTAAATAGGAGCGTAATTTGACTGTTTGACAGACCAATCAGGACTTTGTGAAGCAATTTTTGTTTCGTAGTATTTTCCATAACATCCCGCCATCTTGTCTCCATCACTATTGGCTAAAATACAATTAAAAATGCCGAAAATTTGCAGAAAACTTAATCAATATAGTTACTGGATGAAATTCATTCATTTTATTCGCGTCTAATATTTTTCATGTATGTATTTTCTATTATCATACATTTTAGTATAAGAATTTCGGCCCCTCAGCAACACTGAAGTTTACGAGGTCGTTTTCGCATCAAATTTGCCTCGAAAATTTACGAGGGGCTCGTGAATACAGCTCCATACAAATTTTGACAGTTCTTTTACGAGGCTCGTAAATTTACGAGCCTTACGAGGTTAGGAGGCTTTTACGAGTATAAGGGAAGACCCCTAATTTCGTCGCAGATATGTACGTTGACAAGAATCGAAAAAATTTGTAATGACGACTTCGAGAAACTAGTCATAAGCCAACAGTCGGATTCCGAACTCCAGGATGTTATAAAAAATTCGTCGCATCAGCTCAAGAAAATACATATTCACCTCTCCCATCCAGGCAAACTAGCCTTGATCAAGCTCATTTCGGAATGGAAAAACATGAAAAAAGACATCGCGCGGATGGTTAAAAATTGTATACGTTGTCAGCAATCTAAGGTAAATAAACACAACAAAGCTGCGCTACAAAAATCCCCGACCGCCGTTTTGAACATATCAACGTAGATCTCATTGACCCCTTGCCAATAGACAATTACAGATACTGCCTAACATGCATCGATCGATATTCGCGATGACCAGTGGCCGTGCCAATAGTAGCAAGAGCACTTCTACAGTATGGTATGCCGCATTCGATAACCACGGATCAGGCAGGCAGTTCGCTCGAAAAGGTCGCAAAGTGACTGCGTGATGCCGAGATATACACCCTCATTGCGAGAGTCGTGTCGAATGCAAGTCGTTTTTCGAGAGTCGAATCGTATCGAAAATTTCACGTCATTGCCTAAATTTTCCACTCGACTAGTGTATTAAAACGGAAAAACTTGGCAGCACTGTATGGTTTTCGACGATTTTGGTCGTTTACTTATTTCAGTACGACAATAGTCAATGCTACTGTTGTCGAGTCGCACAATTTAGCCTCATTTACGACTTACGCAATGAGGCTGATAACTATTAATGTGGAAAATAGAAAGTTTTGTTTTAAAGAAGTTAGGTACCTAGGTTATGTGGTGGGCGGTGGATGCATTCGAACAGACACCAGTAAGATTTGAGCCCTGAGGGATTTCCCAGAGCCAAGGACCCCGAAGCAGCTCCCGAGATCCCTAGGGATGTCAGGGTGGTACCGCAGGTTCATACGGGATTACGCTAAGAAGTTTACGAATGACAGACGACATAGAGACAGTTTTCGAGCGCTTAAGCAAAGCTTCATATCTACCCGTGTTAACCCATCCAGACTTTAACAAATGCTTCTACATACAGTGCGACGCATCGACTGACACAGAGGGCGGGGTACTTTTCCAACTAGGACGGTAAAGAACGTCCAATTGCGTATATCTCCGCTAAACTTAATAAAGTTCAGCGCAATTATAGTATAACCGAGTTAGAATGCTACGCAGCGTTCTGAGCTTAAAGCGATTCAGGCCTTATCGTGGCGAGATGGAGCCTTAAACTACAGGTCTTGGACTTCGACATACAGCACCGAACGCAAAAATATATATATCTACAGTGGGCATGGACGAACTGAAAATTGCTGACACAGTACTTGATATATGTTTCAATTCACCATTTTTCAGGTCGCAGGAATATGTCGAGTTATGTATGTAAATTGGACGTATAGGTTTACAAAAGGACACAATTTATTCGGAGACAGGCTTAAAGAGGGCTACACCTGGAAGCTCTGGGTCCCAACTGAGCTGCGACTGGGTCTGGTTGGATCCTCACATGACTTACCTTCCGCAGAACCTGGCAGACAAGACTTTAGCAAGAATAACAGAGAAATATTATTGGCCAGGTATGGTGTCTGATGTTCAAAAATACATAAAAAAAACTTTGATATTTGTAAGGGCAACAAGACTCAAAGCGCCTTCCATAAATCATTGATGAGCAGGCAAAACGTGATCGAGCAGCATTTGTTCATTGATTTTATGGGTCCGTATCCTCGGACGTCTAATGGTAATGTGTATGTGTTTGTATGTATTTGCCACTTCTCGAAATTCGTGTTCCTTAAACCCATGAAAATGGCTTCATTAACGGAAGCTGTTAAGATCTTGGAGAAAAAAGTGTTTCATGTATTCGGAGTACCGGAATACATCCATTTCGACAACGAAAAACAAGTCGTTTCAGAAACTTTTAAATAATTTGTGGAAAAATATGGGGCAACACACATAAAAACTGCGTTTTTGGTTTACCAATGATTCAACATGCAGCATCGTTCGAGTTGTATCGGAAGTTGGGTGCACTTGAGAAAAGATATTGTCCAATTGATTAGAGAAAATATCAATAGGGGTGTACCATGCTAATGGCATCTTTGCTGTGTAGGTAATTGTTAAATGTCTTCCTTGTGCTCTGTGTTGCATGTTTTGACTTACCCACACCCCTTTTATGAATTCGTACGATACACGACAAACGCTTTTATTCTGTTATTATTTATTACGAATCGATGTTGTCGTATGAAATCCGATAGTTAGCGAGCTGATCTGTGCTGGTTCACAATAAAAAGTGAAAGAAAACCACAGCCATTTACAACAATACATCTGTCGGGCGTATGAAAGCGATAATACGAGAACTGATTCCATACGATACGCTTGCAAGCGTTTATCGTCTACCGTATAAAAATTCATAATGGGGGGGTTAGTTTAGTGACTGGACTACTTACCCATATTCGACTATATTTGATTATTTATTTATTAATTTTACTACTTCACTACGAACTTATAAATTCCGTGGTATTTTTATTGATTACACTGTGCAACAATTATAGGGTCATGTAATCTAACGGGGAATCGACCAACACAGATCGATAGTGCTAGACTAGGGTAACAAACCCCTAAGAACGTTTTGAAAAGTTAGCTCGCATTTAAAAGCTATAGCCGCTCAAAGTTGAGCTCTTTCAGTGTATTTTTCAATTCCAATTTCTTTGCACACTCTAAAAAATCTGTTTTTTTGTTAGCTTGTAGCTTGTACACACTTTCTTAGTAAATTTACGCACACCACAGCAGCTATATTACACTCTAAAAAGTCCGAAATTTAAACAAACTATTCGCTGAATAATCGAGCATGTAATTTCGCGAATAATAAGGTTGGAAATCAGTAACCTACCTTTTAGGTAGGAAATCTACACAATTTTTTTTAGAGTGCATACAAAATCGTCAGAACAAGAAAAGCAACAATAACTATGACGCGAAGTACCTGGAAGGCTGGTCGCGGCACCCTTGTTGTGCTAAAAAAATTTCGCGGCACCCCTACTCTTCAAATGTCTACGAAAACAAGAAAACACAATGCAACCTTTATGCTCCCTTAACTTTAACTTTAGTATTTTTAATGCAATCTTGCCAACAGCAGTCTTTTCTGCATACACTTGCATCTAGAACTCTCTCGGCTCCCTAAGTAGTATTTAATATTCAAAGTGCTGTCTTCACTGATGTCCAGAAGGTTTTCAAAAGCTTAATTTGTCATCTCAGTAGGTTTACATTTCGGGTCACATGAAAACGGGTTTGTTATCCAATTGCAGACATTCTCAGAGTCAATGTTGGGAAAATATTCGACAATGGTTTTTTCTAAACCTTCCAAGTTAACGCTGGTAATGCGCGTTAACGCTAAGAAAATAACTTTTACAGCCATTTTCACGAAAACAATTTAAGTGAAAAATTATTTTAGTTTTTTTGAACTTTATATGGAAATTGACAAAAAAATAAAGTCATTTTCCATTTAAATTGCTGGTGAAACCGGTAATTATTTATCAATTTTCTCAGCTTTAATTTCAAAGTTTCATACGTTTTTACGATTTACTTTATTTATGGGATTTTCATGCAAATTGCTAGAAATTCTAAAATATACATGCCACCAATAAAAAAATCTCGACGTGCCAGAAAAAACCAGATGTATTTTAATTTCGCAGGCCTCTGTTATCTTCGCGGGTTTTAACTCTAGTGGCGGCATCTTCCTAGTCGCCAAGGAATACCGACAGATCATACAGTGACTTCTTGTGGCGTGTTCTGCCTATTGCTTCATCCTAGACATCGCTCCTTTCGTTTTTCCAACCACTGCAAATATCCGCACACTTCCTCCATTTCAAACCATTTTCCTGCACAAATTTGTCGATAGCATTAAAAATTTCGTCTCTAGTGGTGTGAGTCTCCAGTACTTCGCTCATCAAAAGTTCTTCTTCGATTTGCATTGCGAATGGGTACCTCACTAACACGAGAAGAACATTAAATCCCACTATGTCGGTACTTTCGTCAAGTTGCAAACTAATAAATTCAAATTCAAGTTTTCAAACTTTTTATAAGTTCGTTCTCGCCTGCCTCTAAAATCGTTTTAATTCGCTCTTTCACAGTGTGATTGTGAAGCTCCCAAGAATAAGTAACATATACACGTGCGTGAAGCTGCTGCGCTTGTTACGATAACAGGGAGGAAAAGTGGATGAAACGCGGATTAGGTCTTCAAAAGTACCAAAAATGGTTGTGAAAAGGGTACGTTATCAGCTATTTTTCTGAACATTTTCTGATTAATTTTTTTGTTGACAAAACGTACTGGGGAAGAGCGAAATACACCACTCAAGTGGTTTGACAAACCAAGCGAAATAGCCCTGCAAGCCATTTGTGTTGTGTATAGGGTTTTGGCTGAAGGTAATTTTAATAAAAATCTAAATTTTTTGATTTTCTGGCCGCCATGTTAAAGTTTGATCTAACCGCTTGCGTTGTGTATGGCAAGTTTAAAGAATTTGCCCGCACCACTAGTATACCCTAGCCGCGGCACCCACTTTGGGAAAGCCTGTTCTAATATTATGTCGTATGGTGTTTTATAGCTTTCTCCTATATCCCGGAAAACAGATAAATTTGTTAGATGAAAAATCGGTTCATATTCCTTAAAAATTGCTGCGTATATTTAGGCTTCAGTTTATTTCTGTTTGGTTGTTTGTGTTTCCGACAGGGTAGGAGTATGATGTATTGTGTAACGATTTTCCGTCATCCCTTGTCAAAGTTTGTTCGGAGACAAACCGGATTCGGCGTTGTGCCATCTTCAGTGTCATTTTTCGTTCTGAATAGTTCGGGTTTCCTTCCGCTTTTATGTATTCGTGTTACTATCTGTTTTAACCGTCATTAGGTAATGCATACCCATGTAAGTGCGTCCGCTTTTGTTTCATTATCTCGCAGGTAGGTGCTTTTTGGTTTCTTGTATTCGCCGGCGGGTAGAAATCCGTATTTGTATCTTTATTTTCTTGGTTTTCGGGATTGCGTCGGTTTATGTTCCGTTTTTTAGCAGGTAGGTGGTATTAGGTTGCTGGCTTGTGCCGGCAGATAGAAATCCGTTATTTTAATTTTCTTGGTTTCTGCGGCGTGGGTTTGTTTCTTCGCGTTGGCGTTTTTTCCAGGGGTCTTCTCATGTTTTCCGTACAGCATCTTGAGTGGTTCGAATATTACATCAGATACGGTGTTTGCTTGTTCGTTTAGAAATCTCCCTTGAAATGTTTTCTGCTTGTATATCTCGAAACCAAATTTGACAAGGGATGACGGAAAATCGTTCCACAATACATCATACTCCTACCCTGCCGGAAGCACAAACAACCAAAAAGAAGATATTGAGGCCGGTTAGGCACAACAATTAAGGACAAATACGCTTTTGACAATATACCAAAGACGGCTACTGAAAGTACATATCACTAAGGCTAACATCTGGTTCAAAAAGCAATGTATAGAATTGAATATTACACCGAAATATGCGCAAATAAAACTAAAATCAAACACCGAGAATAAGCGGAAAATCTTAAAAAGAGCAGAAAACAGCTTTCTTCGCCACGAAATTAGAACCCTACACGACAAGAGAGAGCGGACAAACTCAGAGCTATTGGCAATTCACCTAGAACTAGCGGGACTCCCACCAACCAGTACACTGATGCAGATATTAGATGATATCNGAAAATCTTAAAAAGAGCAGAAAACAGCTTTCTTCGCCACGAAATTAGAACCCTACACGACAAGAGAGAGCGGACAAACTCAGAGCTATTGGCAATTCACCTAGAACTAGCGGGACTCCCACCAACCAGTACACTGATGCAGATATTAGATGATATCGAGGAAAACATCAAGAAAGTCATGGGGCAGAAGTACAGAAAATTGAACAAGAAACTTGAAGACCTCAATACAATACAAAAGGGCGCAAAGAGCCAAAAACAAGCAGAACCGCAATTCCATTCAAATTTTGTAAATTTAACAGCGGTCCGTATCAATGAGCAGGAGGCAAATACTGAGGAAAGGTATTAAACACAACATCACAAAGTATGATAAAAAGAAGGAAATGGAGCACACCATTGTGGACACAGAAATGGCTATAGCATTGATCCCAAAGGAAGAGCAGGATCACACCAGGCACCTATGTAGGCATATAATTGAGAAACATGCAAAATCCATTGACAAAAGAAAGCAGGATAACGAAAACGAAATAATCAGGGTTCTAAAGCAAACTCTAAATGCGAACAACGTGATCACAACAAAAGCAGACAAAGAGAACACAGCGGTATTGATCAAGAAAAATGAATACATAGAAAAAACGGAACAACTAATAAAAGAAACAGGCTGCAAGAAAATAGGAAATGATACAACCGGCGAATACCAAGTGGCAATAAAAAGCGCGATAAAAAGGGCGACAACGATAATAAAGGAGAATGAAGCAGAAAGACTAACATCAATGAACCCTTCGGCCCCTTCAATGATTTCATTACCTAAAATCAGAGACATAACTATTATAAGGGAAAAGAATAAAAGTCAATCAATAATCATTATATTAAGATATATATTTTTCGAGTCGTCTTTAATTTTTATTCAAGGACTTATATTAGAAAAGTCATTGAGATAAATATTTTTAAGTCTTAAAGGACTTTAATTTTAAGACTAATATTATAAAAGTGTTTTCATAATAATTACTCTTCCACGTACAGCATAAAGGACGACGTTTGAACATATTGGAAAACATGGAGACATACAAGCAGAAAACATTTCAAGGGAGAATTATAAACGAACAAACACAAACACCGTATCCGATGTAATATTCGAACCACTCAAGATGCTGTACGGAAAACATGAGAAGACGCAGAAACCAAGAAAATTAAAATAACGGATTTCTATCTGCCGGCACAAGCCAGCAACCAATACCACCTACCTGCTAAATAACGGAACATAAACCGACGCAACCACGAAAATAAAGCAAATTTCGGATTTCTACCCGNCTCCAAACCAAATTTGACAAGGGATGACGGAAGATCGTTCCACAATTCAGTTTATTTCAGTCTCCAAAAACTTTTTCGTATACTATTTCTCGTGGATGATAATTTTTATTTACTCTTTTTTTTTACAATGAAATCTTATACNCACAATTCAGTTTATTTCAGTCTCCAAAAACTTTTTCGTATACTATTTCTTGTGGATGATAATTTTTATTTACTCTTTTTTTACAATGAAATCTTATAAGTACACTAAGTATCTTATGCACTATCACAGTATAGGTAAGAAAATGTAATAAAACTACATTTTTGTAATACTAACAGTAATATAACAGTCTTATTTATTGTTGTAAGTATTAACTTGGAGTAAATAAGCGTCCTCAATTACTGAAATAATTTCAACGTATTGTTTTCCATTCTAAAGTTATTCAGTGCAGCGAGTTTGGTACAAATCGATAAATCGGTTACCGAGATAAACATTTGTGGTTATAAGTGGGCGGCGCCGCGCCCATTATCCAAACAAATTATAATAATCTAATTTGACGATAAAAGGTTATTCCAAGAATCGATTTTGAGTGAATTAGCTTCAGTAGTTACTGATTTAGCACAGTTTTCGTGTTTCTGTAAATTACCGTTACATGGAAAGTGGGCGTAGTTATCGTAGTATCAAGGACTTCTTTGCAGATATGTTAGATATAGCCTAAGCAAGGCGCATACCGAGTTTGGTACGGATTGGTGAAGCGGATACTGAGATACAGCATTTCGTCATAAGTGGGCATTTCATAATAATCCTAATTTGTTCCAAAATTTTACTTCGTATACCAATTTTCAACAATTTGGATACCATATTTGCTCAAATATCGTAGATCTATCTAAATTGGCGTTTATCTAAATTTAAAAGCTTGTATACCCAAAACTATTTTTTTTAATCATCACTTATATAACACCAATGTAAAGGAAAACAAATGTTTATTCCGAAATACATGACTTAGTTGAGTTCGCTTAAATTCCCGCAGATTTCCAGCAACAGGATCGAAAGGTCCTAGAAAACATGACTTTTGCTCATATGTATCTCGAAAACTACTACTACATTAATGAAATGTCCAGGCTTTCAATTGAACAAAGAATAATAACGCGATATCTCCCGGGGATACAACAAATTTCTTAATATTCAACAAAAATTTAAAAAAAATACTCGTTGAAAATCGGTATTTTCGTTACATTTAAATTGAACTTTTTCTTAATTAAATGATTAAAAAAATTAACATTTAAATGCATTATTACCTTCTGTATGCGGATCCATGACAACTTTTTAATACAATGCAGAAATTAAAACATTAACTTAAAACCATCACGATCTTTCTAGAGACCGAAAATGTATTTATTTGCAGCGTTTGAATATTCTGTTTCCGGTCAACAGTGAGCGTTCGCTGTACAAGTTAAAAAAAGTAAGGGGGACTGGGAAATGTTATTTGAATTATTCTCAATCAAATGTGACTAATTTTGTAAGTTTCCTTCAAAATTTTGTCAAATTGGTTTTTGGCCGCCTAAATCGTTCAAATACCCCTATGTGAGACTATGTATTTATTGTGGTATTTTTATTTTGTTTTTGGTTAAATTACAGATAAAATTTTATTTAGTTCATAACGTTCAGTTTTATATGGAATATTAAGTGTTGAAGTGAAGAAATAAATTATTTTTATTTTTTTGCTTAATATTGCCTCACTGAATTTTTTAAGCGGTTTTTTAGAATTTTTTATATGGAGTATCTGAATTTATGCAGTTTTTGAAAATGCTGAAACGCACCCCCTGTTTCTTTTATGAAAGAGAAGAACTTTTTTATGCGGCTTTCTGAAGAACGCATGTACCGCATAAAAAAGACCTAAGTTAATATGAATGTTATCCAAAAACAAATTGCATTTTTGAATTTAGCGTCCTCAATTTTACTATGAAGTGAATTCGTGTGTTGCTGAAGTTGTTAACATTTATATCTATTTTATGACTTGCAAGTAACGTCAACGCCAAACAATGTGTTTGATTACCACGCTTCGACCTTTGGCCAGCTTTTTCGAAAAATTGGCCACTGTGCGGTGCTTAAGGAGGCTAAGCGCAATGTGTATTCCAAATTTGGTCGCGATCAGTCAAGTAGTTTTTGAGATACACATCTATCATAATTAGGCGTTGCCACCCCCATTTTCCTAAAATTTCTTGAAAAACCACTTGTTTGCTAAAGAGCGATTGTATATATCAATTTGTATTATTTGTATATAAATGTTGATGAATTCCTTAGCCACACTGCTCAAAAAATCTGAAAGTCCAGTACATACACAATATAAATTCCAGGCGGATTGTATTGATACGTTTTGGAAGTCAGCCATCCTCTACTCAGATCATAATCAATCTTTGAAATCGAATCAAAAATAGTCATTCTAAAAATCCATAAATCTACAAAATCGTATTTTCTGACCTCTAAATGACCTTTAAAAAATCTAGATACAAAATATTTCTCATAAAAATTAATAAAATAGTGTCTTGAATTNAAAAAAAAACATTCGAGCACCTTGTGTTGGATCTATTGTGTGACCATATAAAAGTTTACTCCAACTTAAAGCAGAAATTAAACGTTTTAGAGGGTGTCATATCTCAGATTCGTTGGACGGAACGATTGTCTTGAGTTGTAAGACTAGACCTGTCATGATAACGTAGCAGGTATAATCCGTTCCTAATTATTCCGCCACCTGATTTTTGAAGTTCCACAGGTATGTGTAAAGTGCATAAATCCGGACAAAATTAGAAGTCTGTTCGAGATTCATGTTAGCTGAGATTGAAATGAAAATGTTGTCGTGAGTTTGCTGAGTAACTTTGCAATCCGCTAATTCGGTGACTTGGAATCCGTCCACTAGCAAGCCTTTTAAAAGCGTTGACTCCAGCGTTCTACGCTTGATTTTTATTTACAACATTATGTTATCAACAACTTGACTATTTCTTATCCGATTTTAAAACTGATAATTTTTTGAAAATAGAATTATAGAGCTGGATCCATTTCAAATCATGCAGGCAGTCCGACGGTACATCGAGAATTGCAAATCAGAATAAAATATGTTTTTCTGCTTGCAAAAATAAATGAACACTATTTTTGTAAATTTACATATCATTACGTTTGCATTTTTATACGAATTTTTTAGATTGTGTAAAAAAATAATAATTTTTGACTGTATTTTTGAACGAATTTTTGGAGACATCAAACCAAATTTGACAAGGGATGACGGAAATTCGTTCCAAAATACATCATACACCCACCCTGTCGGAAACAACAACAACCAGAAAGGAAATTTTCTTGACACTTTTTTTGTACACCATGTAGTTGCCGTAATTTTTAAGCTACTTAGTTGCTCCTAAGGTTATTTGTACCATTTTTTTTTTTGTATTTTTTTTAATTGATCAATAAAGGTGAACAATTTTGATGAACGATAACAATAATAGATTTTATGAAAAAACAAAAGCAACATTTTTCTCAAAAAGGCCACCTTTTATTTTCTTTAAATTTACTTTACGTATTACTTACCATAAAAATTTCGTTTGGTATTTTTTCCTTAGGAGAAAACAAATTATTTTAATTTTTTCTTTTGAACCTCTTAAATGCTAAACTTTAAAGATTTCTAGTTGTTCCTTGAATAGTTTTTTTTAACTTTTGGCATTTCTTTGAATAACCTTTAAAATTAAATAATTTTGATAAACGGCAATAATACTTATCTTGTTTGAAGGAAAAAACAAAAATTTATACTCAAAAGAAGACACGTTTTTCGGGAAAATTTTCCTTAAATTCGTCCAAATTTGAAAAAAAAAATAAAAATGAGGGCGTGTAGAGCAGCTTTTTCCGATTCTAAAAGTGAAACCCCCAGAGCGCGGGGGCTTCTATTTAAAAAGTTATTAACACAGATGTTGGTGCTGCCAGATGATGAGAATAGTAAAAAAAAGGTCGGGGTTTTTATTGAAAATTTTCACTTTATATTGAAATACTGTTTTCCATAAAAGATAGTGCAGGCGAAGTACTGATTTTAATAAAAATGTTCATTGTTCATCGCATTATCGATTTTTATAAAAAAGCGCTGCAGTCGAAAATTTTTAATAAAAATCGCGTGATTATTTCCTCAAAAGTCGCAACTTTTTTCCGAATTTTTGGCTTTAAGGGCCTGTGAAATTGATAGAAAATACGAAATTTTGACAGATTAAACTAAAAATTTGACATTTCTTGTGGTGAATACGCCATGAGCTAGGTAAAATTTTGACAGATTCTAAATATTTATACACATA
>NW_016157932.1:0-179 GCF_001687245.7 Rhagoletis zephyria
CATTATTACTTGCTCCTGACATTATTTTGTGTTACTTACCGGAAATAACTTTATGCAGAGCGATACCCCAATCGTCGGCATCGGGGCCGTGAAGTATTCGCCCGGACCCATAGAGAAATATATGAAGGTAAGTGATTTTTACACCTTTCTTGTTTGAAGCCATTCTTCTTTTAACTATC
>NW_016157932.1:235-549 GCF_001687245.7 Rhagoletis zephyria
CGGCGAGACAGGACGTCCTGCAACGGTAGATGTTAAAGTTGTGTTAAAGGAAGTGGAACTAGGTCCATCGACTTCAGGGAGAATGATGGAAAGACGGACAGGAAAACCAAAAACTACAGTTCACAAAGTTTTAAAAGGCCATCGATTTCATCCCTACCACATTCAACGTACTCAGGCTTTACAAGAGAGAGATTACCTGTCGAGGGTTAGATTTTGCAGTGAAATGTTGCGAATGCATGATTCAGACCCCAACTTTTTTAATAAAATATTTTGGAGCGATGAATCATCATACAAACGTGATGGTTATTTTAATT
>NW_016157932.1:589-1318 GCF_001687245.7 Rhagoletis zephyria
TTAATTGTCAGATATTGGGACCTGTAGAACTGCCGCCAACGCTCAACTCCCACAGTTATTTAAAGTTCCTTCAGGAAAGGCTTCCAACTCTTTTAGAAGATGTACCCTTAAACCTGCGGCGAAGACTGCAGCAAAATGACGGATGTCCTGACGAAACTTATCCTCGCCGATGGATTGGACGATACGGGCCAATCAGGTGGCCCGCTCGATCGCCAGACCTGAATCCATTAGATTTTTTCTACTGGGGCTGTCTTAAGGACAAAATTTATTCAAAAACAATTCAAAACGAAGAGCATTTGCGGGAACAAATAAATGGAGCTGCTGCTAAGATAGCCCAATTGAGTTTAAGATCTCTAAAAGCGTATTTTCTTAAAAGATGCCGAGCTTGTATTAGAGTCGCCAATTTGAGCATATTTTATCAATAAATGAATAAATTTTTCTGCAAACAACTCATGTATGTTTTATTTCACGTGAACCCATCCTTCACAAAAAATATTGATAGATATAGCCCTTGTTATTGACTCTAGTCCCAATCCCGGTAAGTAACATAAAATAATGTCAGGAGCAGGTAACAATGTACTTTTGTACTATTTAGCATGTCATTGGTCGGCAACAAGAGCAACTTAAATTTAAATCTATTAAATACATTCTAGCGTGTCTCAGTCCTTTGCCCACAAAAGCGGTTACAACTTTTTTTTTCTATTGGAACCAGTAAGAGTGGCACCTTTC
>NW_016157932.1:1402-1980 GCF_001687245.7 Rhagoletis zephyria
AAAGTTGGGGAAGAAAATATCAAAAAGTTAAAAATCCCAAAATAGTCATAATTTTATGATGGTTCCTTAATATATTTTAACTACATTGCATTTGAATCAGGGATGTTGCGAATGTGGAATTTTAGACATCCGCGGATCCGAATGCGGATGCGGATGTTCAAACGCTAACATCCGCGGATGCGAATGCGAATGCGGATGTCAAGATCTTTATACCCGAGCGCACTTGTACGCAAGGGTATTATAACTTTTTTCACATAACGGCTGTTTGTAACAGGCAAAACGAATCGAGATAGATATAGACAAACGTATACATAAATGATCAGAATGAAAAGAGTAACCGTATGTGCACACGATAACTCGAGTACAAATTGGGATATCTTAAAGAAACTTGGTATGTGTACTTATTTTGAAATAAAATTAAAATTGAGAATATTAAAAATTTTTGGAAATGGGCGTAGGCACGCCCACTTATGATTACATGTGTATATCTTGGGAACCGCTCCACCAATTTCTCCCAAACTTGGCACAGTTGTTGGCCTTCACAAAACATACCAAACGGCTGAAAATTTAAAAAATCG
>NW_016157932.1:6123-6315 GCF_001687245.7 Rhagoletis zephyria
TTGCCCACCCTGGCATTGAAGTCGCCAAGCACGATTTTGATATCATGACGGGGGCAGCGCTCGTACGTGCGATCCAAGCGCTCATAGAAGAGATCCTTGGATGCCCCATCCTTCTCTTCCGTCGAGGCATGAGCACAGATGAGCGAGGTGTTGGAGAATCTCGCTTTGATGCGGATTGTGGCTAGACGTTCC
>NW_016157932.1:6697-11301 GCF_001687245.7 Rhagoletis zephyria
CGCTTTGTCGATGGCGACATGATTTCTTTGAACGCGGCAGCGACATCATGAATTTGTATGAGTTTGACATAAAAGAAGAGGAAGAACCTTATCTGTCGCCAGAAAAATAGAAATAGATCTAATCTGGCCACAACCACAGCCGTCGCGTAGCCCGGTCGTCGCCAAAATAATTATCTACATAAGAGTACGTATTGAAATAATTTGACAGCTGTGGTTTGTAGCTCGTCGTTTTCATTGTGTTCGGGCTATAAAACTGCAAACTTAGAATCTTTCTGAAAATTCTGAATTAAAAGCTTGCTGTTGCGAAAACTTACTTTTCGTANAAAAGTGCCAAAAAAGGTGTCATTCCTTTTAATCATTCACATTTAGCGATAAAATAAAGCTACATTTTCCAAACAAAAGTGCAATGATAAAATAAGATAAACCAGTTGAATAGCCTTTATAAATTAGAAAATTTTAGTTGAGAAAAAGAAGTGCACGCAAAGGATTTCACAAAAATTTTTTGAAATATTTTTTTTACAAAAGTGCCATTTTGGCACTTTGTGCCAAATTGAAAAATTAAGTGCCATTTGAAGTAAAATAGGGACAAATGGCACGGTTTGAGCCAAGTTGGCATCCCTTCTTCCAATAACTTAAAAAAAATAACTCCAATAACTATAAAAATGTGAAATATCGAGGGCTTGAATTCATTAATACCCTCTATCTGCAATTTGCACAAAAACTAATATGTGATTTTAGAAACCATCTGGGACTTATTACCTGTCGTTATATAAGGTAAAATTAACATCACTGATGACAGTTAAAGCTTAGGTAGATTTTGCACTTGCACTTTTATTCGATGGACTATAAAACTGCAAACTTAGAATCTTTCTGAAAGTTCTGAATTAAAAGCTTGCTGTTGCGAAAACTTACTTTTCGTACTGCGTATTCACAATAGAATTAAGCGGTTTGTAAATATTTCTCAGGGCAATTAATTTAATTTTTTAGTGCTTTTAATTTTCACTTTTTGTATTTTTTTAATCTATAATGTGGTATGTGACTTTTTTGTTATATAGTGGCCTTTTATTTTATATTTCTGTATTTTATGATAGAACTAAAACAGGACGAATTGTGCCAAAAGTGCCTCGGTGAATGAAAGTGCCTAAAATGGCACTATTGTGCCTACTTTTCTATCACTGTTCCATACTTACAGACCTATCATCAATTCCGTCGGAGATCCCGGCGTGACAACGTCATGAATTCCGTCGGGATCACGAAATTCTCCTGAAAATTCGAAATTCGTGAGAATGGTATCACTGATTTCGAGTTATTTTATTGTGATTTATTTCATTTTGATTCAGAATTATAAAGCCAAAACATAAAAACAAACAAAAACCAAAGGCAGCACTAACTATGAATGCGTCGGAATTGCTGATTGAATTTCTCCCGAATTTGTGACGTGAGATTTTTTCTCGACGGGAGTTCACTCGGAATCTGTGATAGGCCCGCCTATGAATGTGTATATGTACTTACTTTTTATTTACAGTTAGTTGTACGCAAGTGATTAGTAAACATAATCGACTAGTTTTTTTCGTGTCCATTCTTTATATTATGATTACCCATAAACAGGCTGAAATAAAACCACATCCATTTTTTTTATTATTATTTTATTCAACACTGAAATAAAGGAATTTTTCTTGTATAATGGAATTTAATAAATACATACATACATATGTATACGAACAGTTCTCCATTTAACGCTTAACTTGCTAACAATTTTGAATTTCCATATATGATATCAATAACGCGGACACTAGAATTATTTCAGACCTTTGGATCCAACTTTAGCCTCAAATTCGCGCGCAAATTGTTTAGCCTACCTTCAGTGTAACACTCGTTATTTGTTTTTAATTTCACTTTTAATATGAAGAAACACTAAAGAAGCAGTCTAAAACTAAAAATTATGCTGATTAAGCAATTACAATTACAATATGTACGTACATACGTAGTAGCTTTAATGATTTGTAATCAACAATTTATTTCTTTGGATAATTACTTAGTTCGGGGTATATCTACATATGTATGCCATTAAGCTTCACATTAGGTATCATAATAAACCATTTAGTTTCGGTTCAGCTGCGTCGAAAATTCTTTATTTATAATATTTTAGCATTTTTTCACAAGTTATATTCTTAAAAATGAGTTTTCATCGACTCTTAGTCCAATTTAAGAGTTTATTATTGTCATTTTTACAAGTCAGTATTCATTCATCTTTATAGAGAATGCAACCTATGACGGTTTGTTTGACCAGTTGAAATTATATATATAAATAGTAATCATTAAAGAAAATTTATAAAACTGAAGCTTGCAGATCACATAAACTTTCGACAGGTTGCAGTTTTTGTGTTCATATTTTTATTATAATACTCGCATATACATAATCATAGAAGAAGTTGCCAAATAATAAGGAACACTAAATCACCAAACAAATGTTTACATGAAATTTCATGTACTCGTATATTTATACATCTAAAATAAGTTGACCAAGAAAGCTTTCGGCTTTCTGTTTATTCAAATTAAAAGTCTAATGTAATTCAGTGAGTTTGTTAAAACACTTACGCAGTAAATACCAATTAAATTGTAAACATGTGCATTTACATTAAAATAGATACATACATTACATTTGAATTAACTACACAGACATTCGTAAAAATTAAATTTGAGGCGTTATCGCATTAAGAGGAAATAACTTGAATTAAAATTGAGTAATTACATTCGGAGGAGAGATTCTTAGATGTATTCGCACTTTCAACATTCAAAAATAAAACTAAACATATGAGCAATCGCTTAAAGCGCTAAGAGGTATATTTTATACTTTAGCATATTTTCTTAAATGTAAAATAGACCAAGGGCAAACTAGGGATGGAAAGTTTTGAAAAATAATCGATTCTAGAATCTTATTTAATCCTTACGATTCTTGGAATCGGATAATCGATGGCGAGATTCGAATTATTTGATTCTAATCGATTCCTTATTTCAATCTTTTTTTCACTTGAAAAATCTATAAAAACGGCCATCAATCATAGCTAATAATTAAATATAATGAATCAATTAATATTATTGTAAAAAGAGTTTTAGTAATAAAGTTTAACAATAAATTTGCGGAAAAATTGCTTCATTTGCTATAAAATGTGTGATTGACACATATTCACGGCACTGTTATGTATATGTACTGATATGGAAAGTAAATAAATTTGAATTCCATCCTTATAATTGCTTTTTTCATAAATTCATTTTTACCATCTCTATGAATATGCGCCAATTAGTATTATTTAACCCTTCTGCAATGTTTGGGTAAAAATTACCCAATTTTCATGAAAAAGTTCTTTAATTACAGAGTTAGGCTATTTTAAATAAGCTGCGGCGTTGTTTATTCGTTAAAACCACAATCAGCTATGGTTTTGCAAAAATTAAAAGGGTTTTTTATTTTATTTTGTTTTCTAGAAGGCAACATAGTTATTCCATACACACATAGTGTTTCTGGGTCATTTTGACCCAAAGTATTACTTTGTATTTAAGGGCATCTTTAAACCGGTAAGAATACAGCGATTGCCGATAAAGTGTCTGCATGTGATAAATGAAATATTATCTGAATTCATATTGAAATATCGTTTTTTTTCTTAAAATTGACTAATTTCTATATAGGAAGGGGTTAATTCCAAATACTTTATTAAAGTATTTGCCTATGATAAATAAAATATTAACTGAATTCAATCTTAATCTTTTTCTTAAAATTGACTAATTTCTATTATTGCGTCAAAATTACCCAAAACATTATAGAAAGGGGTGAATTCCAACACTGCAGAAGGGTTAACATTTATTGCTTGAAACACAATACCCGGCGAACGGCAAATTTCGCCCAGCAGAGCGGTGCCGACGACCAACTTTCGCCCGGCTAATTCGCTTACTGAAACACAAATAGAGCGGTATCGAGCGGTTCGAATGCTGTCAGCTGATAAGGTGACCATGTTTCAAGAAGGAAGCTTTTACAACGAAGAGGGAAAATACCAGCAAGAAGAAGTTTAAAATATAGAAATAGTCTTTAAATATAACTACTAGTAAACTTACGTTTTACTAGATTAATCTCTGATAAAAAATATAAGGTATATTATTTCACTTTTAAACAAAAATTACGATAACTTTTAAAGTATGGTCATCATGGCCTTTTTTTGTCGTTGCCGTCGACCGCGGCGATAGAAATAAATCTATCGTCGCGAACAGGGATGCCGTTTGGATCTAAATAGATCCAATTGGATACATTTTTGGACGAATTTTTGCGGGATACTTATTTTTTCCGGTCAGTATAAATGTGGATACTTTTTTAAATAGGCCAAAATTTTATATTTCCTATAAAGTTTTTTTCGTTCAAAAAACGATTTTCATTAAAGATGGTACAAAGCAATATTTTTCTAAACGTATAAAGAATCGCTACTTAAGCGTGAAATTAAAGCATTTTATTTTTTGTGAACGAAGCAATGAACATATGAAGAGATCTCACCAAAATAGGTATAAGCGCAATTGCTTTAATTAGCTTAAAAGGATGCTTTAAGCAAGATCTTAATATA
>NW_016157932.1:12419-24022 GCF_001687245.7 Rhagoletis zephyria
TATATCGTCGTTTAAAGTACAAAACCGCGTACCAACAAAATGCAAAACCGCGTATGTGACGTTGCATAAATTATTTTCTAGAGAGTAAAAACACTTATATTTCAAAATGGTTCTCTTTTTTATAAACAATCGCATTTCTGGCTAGTATATTTCAGGACGAATGGATAAGGATTGAGCCAAGATTTGAGTTTTGGCAGCAAATGTCATTACGCGTTTCGCAGAATGACGATACGCGGTTTTGTACTTTAAACGACGATATGTAAAGTAAATTATACTCTTTCTGTAGTAATCGTGTGGATTTCTGAGCAAAAAAGACAACGTGCTTCGAGCACTCTGAATATTAAAAGAAAATTTCGTTGATTTCAAGTAGAAATAAAATAAAAATATATATATCTAATATATATTTATTTTAAAATTAGGTAAAACTTGACACTTAAGAACAATTTAAAGTAACGATTAAACCAAAAGATAAATAACAAAACATATTGGATGTTTTAATTGAGGACTAGTCTGGTATTAAAAAAATACATAATTCACAAAGTTCTTTTAATATGAAGAAAAAACACGACTTGGCACCATATACATACCTATTTCTAGGGGTGTATGAACGAAAAATTGTGTTATAAAATTTTTGAATGAATATTCATTCATCCTGCTCAGTGTACCTACTTTATTCAACAATAATGCGTCATCAACCTGCTTCGCCTATTGTTTGCATGCAACTAAATAAAATTTGTTGCTCTTCTACTCTTTCTGTTGACCTTCGGATTGTGTACGTGTAAGAAGCCGATTGTGGTCATGTGAAAGGCCGAATATAGTTCGTTTCCCAGGAAAGTGTTTGGCGGGCACTGATCTAAAGATGTAAGAAAAATAAGATAACCGAGTTCTCAGAATCGATTGTCGTTCGATTCTGAAAATTTAGAATCGGTTCTCTAAAATCGATTACTTCGAGAAAATCTTCTATTCTAGAGTGGAGTCGCAATCGATTTTTCCATCCCTAGGGCAAACCACAAAATATGCCTTATAAATACACAAACTAGATAAATCAACTTAAATAAAAATAGTGACGAGATGTTTTTGCATTTTCGAGCAACTACGTATGCATGTATGTACATATGTATAGATATGTACATAAGCTATAATAACGAACCGGTGAGGATGAGCGCAAACGGATACAAGTGTGCATACATAACTACATAGTACATACATATGTAAATGCAGATTAGCGAATCTACGGCTGCAGGTGATATCCTCGCGGCTCATGCACACATACATATGTGCATACGCATGTACGGCTGCATGTACACAGCGTTGTTATTACCCAGTACGGCATAGCTCAACCAATTACCTCAGAAAACTTAATTTATTTCTACTTACATATCGTCGTTTGAAGTACAAACCCGCATATCAGCAAAATGCGTATGTGACGTTGCATAAATTATTTTCTAGAGAGTAAAAACACTCATATTTCAAAATGGTTATCTTTTTATTATAAGCTTTTATTTAACTTGGTCATCCAGCGCAAATCGCGCAAATTTCCAATCGATTTTAAACTGACTTCCCGACCAGTTAGAGACTTGAAATTTCCAGCATAGTTCCAATCACGATGACAATGCCATTTAATGTATAAATGAATTCCCCATATGGTCCAGGGGTCTTGATTCAAAGGCGGTCAAAAAATAGTAAGATTTATGGCTAACAGAGCGTAATTTGCCAAAGAACGTAAAACCACTATAAAATGGTTAAACCTGCCGGCGATAGTGTAGCAAAGCTATTTGTGGCAAATCCTAAATATCAACCTAGTCTTGATATGAACCTCGTTCTAGGAATTAGAAGACTCCAGATGTCGCCCCGCCAGAAGCAGTTAAATATTGCGCCTAAATATATGCCATGCTACAGCGGAAATGGACTACACGCCATTTCTTTAAATAAAATTAACTGCTGCTATATGTACATATGTATGTTTATACAAAACGTAAGCAAACAACATTTTGCTTGCCAAGTCTTCTGTTCTCTTTCATTGCAAATTGAATTATTTTAATATCAATCGCAAATTTTTTTAAATAAAATAAAATAACACTTTTTAATATACAACGTTTTTATAAATGGACTAAAAATTATAAAATAAAATAATGTAAAAAAAATATTTTTTAAAAACAAGCTTTTATTTAACCTGTACAATCAAAGGAATAACATGAAGTAGTGTAACAAAAGATTTTTTAGCAAGAAAGTTTTGTCAAAACTGCACTAAAATGAATAAAATAAAANTCGTTAAAGTTACTAAAAGCCATTTAGTGAAAGGAGTTATTCAAACTCTAATGAAAATTACTAACAATTTGTACTAATTTACTTCGTTTTTAAAAAAGCTTGTCGGCGAATTCAGCGTACATGCCTGATTGGTTAGGTATGTATGTATATGTATGTATGCAGATATTTAAATGCCGGTTTGCTATTCGCGCGACAAGCTTTTTTAAAAACGAAGTAAATTAGTACAAATTGTTAGTAATTTTCATTAGAGTTTGAATAACTCCTTTCACTAAATGGCTTTTAGTAACTTTAACGAGACCTTAACTTATTTTATTTTATTCATTTTAGTGCAGTTTTGACAAAACTTTCTTGCTAAAAAATCTTTTGTTACACTACTTCATGTTATTCCTTTGATTGTACAGGTTAAATAAAAGCTTGTTTTTAAAAAAAATTATTTTACATTATTTTTTTATAAATCAATCGCATTTCTGGCTAGTATATTTCGAGACGAATGGATAAGGATTGAGCCAAGAATTTGAGTTTTGACAGCAAATGTCAATTACGCGGTTTCGCAGAATGACGATACGCGGTTTTGTACTTTAAACGACGATATGTAGCAACTAATTTCACATTGGTGTATAATCCCCTAGCAGCCTCAATGAGATAAACCAAATGGTTACACTTTTGATACATATCTTTGCAAATAAATCAATATTAGTTGAAAAATCATCTAATTCTGGGCAATTAACTATGTATTTCAGCATGAAAAGACATCTGCAAAAGAAACATACTGACCTTGAAGTGCTTTAAGTCAAATGCATTTTAAAGCAGTTGAAATCAATTCAAACTGAACATTTGAAAGCACATTTACATGTCTGGCTCTATCTGAGCGTGCAGAGATGCCTGCTGTTACTTGTTAGCTCCCAGAAGGTCCGGGTTCGAATCTCTACAGAGACAGCTTGTGAAAATGAAGTGCAGAACGAAAGTGTATTCACACGAAACATACTGACTTTGAAGTGATTTAAGCCAAATGCATTTCAAAGTAATTGAAATCAAATGCAGAGTCGGATAATTGACTGATGCCTAGGACACCGCCATATTAAAGTCAACAGTTCGTTCCAAGGAAGGAAGTCAGATCTTCAACTAGTTGTGGTAGGCAAAAAACTGGTTGAACATCGATATTTAAACCTGTTACTTTCCGTACTGGGTAATTTTCAAATTTAAGTTTTGTAGCTCTCGAAAACTGCATTCAAGTTTTAGGTAAGTCTCAAAGTTGGTTCTTCAATGTATATCAGTAGTTTCACATTTATTGTTAATATAAATATTTCGTAATATCATTCTTAATTGTTTCAGTTAGAGATTTACTTGTATAAATAAAATTTCACACGTTCCTGATTCTTCTTATTTTTTTTTGGTTCAGCCATGATATTTTGCGTATGAGTTCGGTGCTTGGTGACCCCCAGGTATCTTTCATAATAGACATCACCATTCTTTTGTTTCATCATGTCTGTGTTTGTTTTTCATTTATTTTTTCATTTGTGTAATGGACTTATTTCAATGACGCAAGTTTATATGGGAACATACTTCCCCTTAGGTTTGTAGAATATTTTACCAGTAAAAAATCTACGACGGATTTCGGAAAGCAACAGACGTTTTTCCTTTTGGATTTTCTTTAGAACACCCTTATTCTCCTGGGCTCGCCGCGACAAATATGGCAAAACTTCATTTACTGGTCCGTAAGGGATGTACTTGTAAGCGGAATACCCAGCTTGACCTAAAAGGAAAATAAACAAAAGGAAATAATTTTACAGCTTTTAAAAATACTAAATTAAGGAAAAAACAAGTAAGAAAGTCTAAGTTCGGGCGGAGCCGAACATTAAATACCCGGCGCAAGTATTAAATATATGTTTTTCACCTTTCCGAAAGCTACCGCTGATGGTAAGCCGGGGTGTATCAATTTTGAGTAAATTAGCGTCCTTCAATTTCGAAATATTGAAGTTTCAAGCATTTCTGAAATTTACCGTTATATGAAAAGCGGCCGTAATTTTAGTCCGATTTCAATAACTTTCAAAGTTTTGCTTATCTGTGGCAAGCACAATAACCACACCGAGTTTGGTACAAATTGGTAGAACGGTTACCGATATACATATATGTGATCATAAGTGGGCGGTGCCACGCCCATTTTCCAAACTTTTACCATAAACGTATTTCTTGATAAAGAATTGTTGCAAGCGTCAATTTTGAATAAATTAGCTTCAATATTTACTGATTTATCTAAGATTTTGTATTTCTCTAAATTACCGTTATATGGGATGTAGGCGTGGTTATCGTCCGATTTTAAAAATTTTGTATGCTGTACCAAGGCCAACAACTGTGCCAAGTTTGGAAGAAATTGGTGCAGCGGTTACCAAGATATACACATGTAACCATAAGTGGGCGTGGCTACGCCCATTTTCCAAAAATTTATAATATTCTTATTTTTCGTCTAAAAGTTATTGTAAATATCAATTTTGAGTGAATTATCTTCAGTAGTTACTAAAATATCGCAGTTTTCGTATTTCTGGAAATTACCGTTATATGGGAAGTGGGCGTGGTTAAAGTCCGATTTCGCCCATTTTCAATACCAACCTACCTTGGATTAAGGGAAACCTAGATACCAAATTTCGTTGAGATATCTAAATTTTTGCTCGAGTTATCGTGTACACGGACGGACGGACAGACGGACAGACGGACGGACAGACAGACATGGCTTAATCGATTTCTTTTTTCATCCTGATCATTTATGTATACATTTGTCTATATCTATCTCGATTCGTTTTGGCTGTTACAAACAACCGTTATGTGAACAAAATTAATATACCCTTGTGCACAAGTGCGCTCGGGTATAATAATAGGGGTATTTTCACCCAGCTGGTTGCTTCGTTAGTCGGCAGTTTCACGTACATATATTTTCTTTCTGTAAATCTAGCGTAACGAAGGAAAGCGCGCAAGCGCTACGGCCGAAGGCTTGAAAATTTGATCGGTAGTAGCCAAATAGCAAACAGCTGTTGGACATTAGTATTTAGATGAAAATAAAGGCTCGAAGTACATTACAAAGTTTATGTTTAACATATTAAAGGAAGAAAAGAAAATTGCTTTAAATCAGCTGTTGAGATCATTACCAAAGTAACAGAAATAAGTCAAAACGGTCGTTCAGTGCAAAACACGTTTGCCGAACGGCCAACCATTGAACCGCTAATATCTAAGGGTGGTATTATCATTTGCGAAGCGAATGATTTTGGCGAACCGAATTAAAAGGCACAAAAGGCATTAAAAGTGTTCGCGATGCAAAGAACTTGCACAAGCTGTTAAAAGCGAACACTCTTAATGCATATTTAAGTTGCGTCCACCAATCCATTCGCTTCCCCAAACCGTTCGCTTCGACAAATTCATTCGCTTTGCACGTGATAATACCGCCCTTAATATATACAAATAACGGCCTTATATGTTCGTACCCGCTAATCTTCGAAATGTCCAACCAATTTTAGAGGAATGAACTTTAAATACTACGGGTACATGTAGTAACTTTTGTATAAATTGTCTGTTTTAGCCTATATTCGAAGCATATACTGGCGATGTCACAAGGACAACTTTTTACACAAAAAGACGCTGATGTCGAAGTATTTATAAAAATCGCATTTAAGTGTTGTCCAATTTGGCTTATATTTAGAGCATATGTATTGGCTAATTTAGAAAATCCACTCCGTATGAATGTGAATTTCGCCGTATTGCATGTATTTTGCCGGGCATCTTCACCTGCTTGAGAATCTCGCTTGCACTCTGCTTTTATTTCTCGCAAGCGAGATGTAGTTTTGTTGACTGGGTATTTGAAAGCATACTTTTTCACGAAATTCCCACGGCTTTCATATTTAAAAAAAATCTGGAATTCGCCACTCCATTTTATTATTTGAAATAGTCACTAATAGCCTATTTCCAGTTCCATTAATTTTAACATAGGGTGATCGGCAAGGTTTGCTTCTAATTTTTGCTTTTTCCCTTTCGTTTGCTTTACTTAATAGGTGGGATTACACCCTTCGAGTTGTAATCTCCGTTTTCCAATAAGCATAAACTGCAATTAAGGCTTGGTGGAAATCAGTATAACTCTTGCTAAATTTGTATTTTTTATTTTGGTAAAATTCAAACTACCAAAGTTACAATCGACAGCAAGCGGGATATCGCAAACCGCTGGGTATGCGAGAAAAAGTATGCCTCGTACTTTTTGCGGTCTACACGTGCGGGATCTTGCATGCATCGTCACGCAAGCGAGGGCTTGAAGCAGGTGAAGACGGACAGTTAGAACGAATTATCGCCATCCCTTTGTCAAGATAATTGGCCTCTATTTGTCAGCCCTACATGAGAATAATTATTTTGACGAAAAAATTGGCTTGGTAGGAAATGTAATCGAAATATTATTTATTTTAGTACTTTTCAGACCGTATTTTAGGGGATCGTAGTTGCAGCTGCGGTCGCTGTGGTGTAGTGGTTAGAAGTGCGCACTATCATTCAGCAGGGCTTCGATGCACAGTGGTCAATAAATGGAATTTAAAGTTCATAATTCATAATTTCTCAACCAGTTTGATAATTTTTTTTTAATAAAAGTTAATAAAATTGTCAAGTGACTTGTTGAGCGCAATTTTTTATTTTTTATTTGTTTATTTAAATTTTTTTAGTGCAAAGTGCAGAAAAGGTGCCAATTTTGAAGAAGATCGATTTTCCTGTTCCAGCTACTAAAAGTTACATAATAAAAACTTTTTAAAAACAATTGTAGGGTTCTCCGAAAATGAAAAAGAAAATTAAAAAGTAATAATTTGAAATGTTATAAAAAATTTTTCACGAAAAGTATTTTTTTTGTTGTTGGTTTTTATAAAAATTTTGGGTATGCAGTTTTATAGATCATTATATTTTAGTATAATAAAGTGCAAGTTGCAAGTTTAATAATTTTTTCGCTAATATTTCGAGCACATCTGCATGCCAAATGGGAAAGCGTTAGTACAGCTATTCAAGACTAAATCCGTCACTCCCCTCGAATGAACTGTGGCCCGAGTGTGAAATTGACGCCGATGAGCTTAACGAATATTTTATCAGTGCCAACAACAAAAACAATTGTGCTCCCGTGCTAAAAGATTTCATATCTTGTGCCAGTCCAGAACACGAGTTTAAATTTATGGCAGTTAGCGAGGTTGAGGTTCTGATGGCTCTGTCAAAAATTAAGTCTAGTGCTATAGGGGAGGATGAAATCTCGCTGAAATTCTTCAAACTAGTAATTGATTATATAATAGGCCCTCTGACTCATATAATAAACCATTTTTTTACCAGCTCATGCTTTCCAGCAATGTGGAAAAAAATTATAATTTTGCCAGTTGCGAAGAAGACGAATGCAACTTAATTATGCTGGCGACTATAGACCTGTCAGTAGAGCATGAGAGAAATCAATAGCACTTTCGATAGAATCGATGGATTTTAAATATTTAATATTATCGATGGGTTGCGGTCTCCATCGATAGATTTGTTCCTTAGGAAAGCGCAAATAGGAAGAACGTATTGCAAGTATTGCAGGGGCTTTTTTATGGTAATTTGTTATTAATTGGCTTCTGTATAAAAAAGTAGTGGTGGTGCTGGCTTGTCCGTGGAGTGCTTAAACGATGGATACATTTCTTAAATGTGAGTAAAAGTTGCAAATTCACGTGGTGACGCTCGCATAGACGCTTATGTGCATACTAGGGATGTTAATTTTTCAGCTTTTTCCGATCCCGGGATTTTCCGGACGGCGTTGTCACAATCCCGGGATCCCGGGATCTAGATATTCAACAACTTTAATCGAAAAAATTGCTTCTATATTGTTTGAGAAGCTCTCTTACCATGAAATAAATAATAATAAATGGGTTTGAAACCTACTTTTTTATTTAAAGTGGCGTTTTTATTTTTTCTCTCTGATCGCAGGATTTATTTTGAAGGACTTTGTAATTTCAAAGATATTATTAATTCCAAAAATTGTTAAAAAGTTCAATGCAATGTAGAATAAAATATGGGTAACAAACGCAATAAGAAATTTCGTTTAAATTTAAATTTTTTGGAATCACAAGGACGAATAGGTAATTTTTAAGCTGACAAAGTTAGAGGAACGAAACTCAAGGATGTTATCTAGTTTATATAAGCCCTTAACATATAATTTTTTCACAAACAAATGAATGGTCGCCGCAAATAACGTTGTAAGCGACATAATTATAAGTTTTCAGGAATGGAAAAAAGCATTTTTGACGACGCACATAAAGTCCTTTGATTTAGTTTTCCATTTTTCGGTGCAGCAGTCTCCAAGAAACTTACCCGTGAATTAAAATGTATATCCATATATATCTTTCAAGTAAAAAAAAAGATTTACAAAATTTTAATGCTGGAAAAACGTTTTATATCCAAATACCAATGGATGATAACACGTTTTTCCAGTAAGCCTAGCATCTTTGCTGGTGGCGCTTACAACCTTTTTCGACAAATGAATGTAATAAATGTAACAATAAGGTTTCTTTGATTGTTCATCATAGGTCACTATATACAAATTGGAGGAATGCTTTTGAATAGTATCCAATATGAAGCTTGAGCAGTGAAGAGAACAAGCGCAGTTGAAAATTTGGACGTGTATAAAGTTAGCGAAACAACATCAAGCAAAAAATGTCGCTTATACCCATGAATTTGCCGTTTTTTGCCGTTAATTAGTTGTGGAAAAAATAATTTTGTCGCTCTGGTATTTTTTTTAGATATAAGGTGTTTTGCTAACCCTATTTTTTTTTTAAATAAGGCTGTTTAAACAAAAAACAATTAAACGACAAAATCAAAAACAGTTTTAATGCACAAAACAAGCCAAACGGCAAATTATGCAACAAAAGAATTCATTGTTTTTATTATTTTTAACCAACTTTTAAACCGCTTTCCAAGTCCCTATTTTTTATAAGCTTTTATTTAACTTGGTCATCCCGCGCAAATCGCGGAAATTTCCAATCGATTTTAAACTGACTTCCCGACAAGTTAGAGACTTCAAATTTTCAGCATAGTTCCATTCACGATGACAATGTAATTTGAAATATAAATGAATTCCCCATATGGTCCAGGGGTCTTGATTCAAAGGCGGTCAAAAAATAGTAAGATTTATGGCTAACAGAGCGTAATTTGCCAAAGAACGTAAAACCACTATAAAATTGTTAAAGCTGCCGGCGCGCCGCGGCGATAGTGTAGCAAATTCTAGACTCCAGATGTCGCCCCGCCAGAGGAAGTTAAATATTGCGCCTAAATATATGCCACGCTACAGCGGAAATGGACGACACGCCATTTCTTTAAATAAAATTAACTGCTGCTATATGTACATATGTATGTTTATACAAAACAAAAGCAAATAACATTTTGCTTGCCAAGTCTTCTGTTCTCTCTCATTGCAAGTTGAATTATTTTAATATCTATTGCAAAATTTTGTACATAAAATAAAATAACACTTTTTAATATTCAACGCTTTTATAAATGGACTAAAAATTATAAAATAAAATAATGTAAAAAAAAATGTTTTTTAAAAACAAGCTTTTATTTAACATGTACAATCAAAGGAATAAAATAAAGTAGTCTAACAAAAGATTTTTTAGCAAGTAAATTTTGTCAAAACTGCACTAAAATGAATAAAATAAAATAAGTTAAGGTCTCGTTAAAGTTACTAAAAGCCATTTAGTGAAAGGAGTTATTCAAACTCTAATGAAAATTACTAACAATTTGTACTAATTTACTTCGTTTTTAAAAAAGCTTGTCGGGCAATTCAGCGTACATGCATAATTGGTTAGGTATGTATGTATTTATATGTATGTATGCAGATATTTAAATGCCGGTTTGCTATTCGCGCGACAAGCTTTTTTAAAAACGAAGTAAATTAGTACAAATTGTTAGTAATTTTCATTAGAGTTTGAATAACTCCTTTCACTAAATGGCTTTTAGTAACTTTAACGAGACCTTAACTCATTTTATTTTATTCATTTTAGTGCAGTTTTGACAAAATTATCTTGCTAAAAAATCTTTTGTTACTCTACATCATTTTATTCCTTTGGTTGTACAGGTTAAATAAAAGCTTGTTTTTAAAAAATATTTTTTTTACATTATTTTTAAATAAGGCTGTTTAAAAAAAAAAAATGACAAAATCAAAAACAGTTTTAGTGCCCAAAACAAGCCAAACGGCAAATTATGCAACAAAAAAAAATTATTATTTTTAACCAAGTTTTAAACCGCTTTCCAAGTCCCAATTTTTGTTTAGATAAGGCTGTTTAAACAAAAAATAATTAAACGACAAAATCAAAAACAGTTTTAATGTACAAAGCAAGCCAAACGGCAAATTATGTCATAAAAAAATAATTGTTTTTATTACTTTTAACCGATTTTTAAACCGCAATAACAGTATAATGCACAAAACAAGCCAAACGGAAAATTATGCAACAAAAAAATTAATTGTTTTTATTATTTTTAACCAACTTTTAAACCGCTTTCCAAGTCCCTATTTTTTTCTAAAAAGAGGTTGTTTAAACAAACAAAAAAAATTAAATGACAAAATCAAAAACAGTTTTAATGCACAAAACAAGCCAACCGGCAAATTATGTCATAAAAAAATAATTGTTTTTATTATTTTTAACCAACTTTTAAACCGCTTTCCAAGTCCCTATTTTTTTCTAAAAAGAGGTTGTTTAAACAAACAAAAAAAATTAAATGACAAAATCAAAAACAGTTTTAGTGCACAAAACAAGCCAAACGGCAAATTATGTCATAAAAAAAAATAATTGTTTTTATTATTTTTAACCAACTTTTAAACCGCTTTCCAAGTCCCTATTTTTTTTTTTAAATAAGGCTGTTAAAAAAAAAACAATTAAACGACAAAATCAAAAACAGTTTAATGCACAAAACAAGCCAAACGGTAAATTATGCAACAAAAAAATTAATTTCTTTTATTATTTTTAACTAACTTTTAAACCGCTTTCCAAGTCCCTATTTTTTTTTTAATAGGGCTGTTTAAACAAGAAAAAATTTAAATGACAAAATTAAAAACAGTTTTAGTGCACAAAACAAGCCAAACGGCAAATTATGTCATAAAAAAAATAATTATTTTTATTATTTTTAACCAAGTTATAAACCGCTTTCCAAGTCCCTATTTTTTTATAACATAATTTGCCGTTTGGCTTGTATTGTGCATTAAAACTGTTTTTGATTTGTCGTTTAATTGTTTTTTGTTTAAACAGCCTTATTTAAAAAAAAAATAGGGACTTGGAAAGCGGTTTAAAAGTTGGTTAAAAATAATAAAA
>NW_016157932.1:24217-29143 GCF_001687245.7 Rhagoletis zephyria
CATAATTTGCCGTTTGGCTTGTTTTGTGCACTAAAACTGTTTTTGATTTTGTCGTTTATTATTTTTTTTTTTGTTTAAACAGCCTTATAAAAAAAAATAGGGACTTGGAAAGCGGTTTAAAAGTTGGTTAAAAATAATAAAAACAATTAATTTTTTTGTTGCATAATTTGCCGTTTGGCTTGTTTTGTGCATTAAAACTGTTTTTGATTTTGTCGTTTAAAATTGTTTTTTGTTTAAACAGCCTTATTTAAAAAAAATAGGGACTTGGAAAGCGGTTTAAAAGTTGGTTAAAAATAATAAAAACAATTAATTTTTTTGTTGCATAATTTGCCGTTGAAATTGTTTTGTGCATTAAAACTGTTTTTGATTTTGTCGTTTAAAATTGTTTTTTGTTTAAACAGCCTTATTAAAAAAAAATAGGGACTTGGAAAGCGGATTAAAACTTGGTTAAAAATAATAAAAACAATTAATTTTTTTGTTGCATAATTTGCCGTTTGAATTGTTTTGTGCACTAAAACTGTTTTTGATTTTGTTGTTTAATTTTTTTTTTGTTTAAAGAGCCTTATAAAAAAAAAATAGGGACTTGGAAAGCGGTTTAAAAGTTGGTTAAAAATAATAAAAACAATTAATTTTTGGATGACATAATTTGCCGTTTGGCTTGTTTTGTGCACTAAAACTGTTTTTGATTTTGTTGTTTAATTTTTTTTTTGTTTAAACAGCCTTATTTAAAAAAAATAATAGGGACTTGGAAAGCGGTTTAAAAGTTGGTTAAAAATAATAAAAACAATTAATTTTTGGATGACATAATTTGCCGTTTGGCTTGTTTTGTGCACTAAAACTGTTTTTGATTTTGTCGTTTAATTTTTTTTTGTTTAAACAGCCTTATTTAAAAAAAAAAATAGGGACTTGGAAAGCGGTTTAAAAGTTGGTTAAAAATAATAAAAATAGTTAATTTTTTTGTTGCATAATTTGCCGTTTGAATTGTTTTGTGCATTAAAACTGTTTTTGAAATTGTCGTTTGATTGTGATAAGAAAGCTTCTTAATTTTTTGAATTTTAACCATGGTGATTATTGTTTGCTTAAATTTCAAAGTGGTACATAAAGAAACCGGGTTTGCGTTACTATTATATTATTATCCTTTTCTTCTAAAAATTATTGAACATTAGAAAAAAACAAAAAAAAAATGCAAACAATTTATTTATTTTTTTTTAAGTTATTTTTTTCAAAAGTAAACAAGCTCGCTAACTTTATATAAAGTTAGCAGCAAAACACCTTATATCTAAAAAATGCCAGAGCGACAAAATTATTTTTTCCACAACTAATTAACGGCAAAAAAACGGCAAATTCATGGGTATATGCGAAATTTTTTGCTTGATGTTGTTTCGCTAACTTTATACACATAAAATTTGGGAATAAAAAACCAAAATTGATATTAACACAGCTCCTTCACGTACAACGTTTTTCCACGTTACCGTTTCTGGTAATTTCTTTTAATACCCCTTTCCCATTTCTTGCTGAATATTCTTCCCCACTATTTATTAGCCTCTTATTTTTCATATCATTCCATTTTTCGAAATGTACTTTACGTTTTTTACCATTATTGCACGTTTTCATTACGCTTGTTAATTCTAAATTGGCCATGGTCACCTGCACATTAAACGTTTTTCCACTCACTACTTACATTGGAGCGTAGGTTAATGTCCGAAAACTGATGGAAATTGAGAAATTTCGCGACCTTATGATACGCGAGAGTATTTTTAACGGTAATCTGCGAAAAAACTAGTTTTGAGTAAATTGGCGCTTACAACGTTATTCGCGGCGACCATTCAAATATTGCGAAATTTAAAGGATAAAATTTTAAAATGACATTTTCAATATTTATCAGCCCTTCTGCACCAGAAACTTGAATCTGTTTAAATTCTACAGGATTTCCGCATTAATTTTATACCCATACTTCTTCTCTAAGCACATTTCTTTGAATTTTTTAAATCAGTCTTAAATTACTGACGTCAGAGTGAAAAACTAAAAACGCAATTTTACTATATTTGTCCCATGGTTTCGCGAATATATTGATATTTGTGTTTGAAATTTACTATCGCGCGGTGTTATATGTCTAATGAGCTAGACATTTATAAGAAAATATTAATTATTAAATAAAAAAAGAAATATAGCCAATACTGGTCAAGAAAATGAGTTTATATTATTGCCATCAGTGCAAATTACTAGTCCCGTAAATCCCGGGATTACTTGCTAAAAATCCCGGGATTCTCGAGACCTTAAAAAGTCCGGGATCTTGGGATCCCGGGATTAACATTCCTAGTGCATACTAGTGTATGTATGTATGTGCAAGCAAGTACATACAAATGTGCAAATGCACAGCCAAAGAAATTTTTTTTTCACGACAGCATTTACTTTTTAGGGTCGAACGTGAACTCGGAACCTACTCATGAAAGTCCCAAGTGTAAGCGAGAGTCTTCTATTTTATGGCAGCATTTTAGAAGGGTATTGGTAAAACGTTGGCGGAAAAATGCAATCATTGCAATCGTGAGGTTCAAGTCTTTCAACAACACGTCAAAAGTGCCCAGCTGTGATTATGACCGAAATTATTCCTTGAAAATGTGCCACAAAATCCATATTTTTTTCATAGTTTGAAAATTATATACTCATATGTATGAGTTCATAAAATAATAACCAATATTAAGATGAGTTGACGATCAATTTATTGAATTTAATAGTATTTTAGAACATTTGATCAAGTAAGTTCCTGTGCAAGAAAAAGGCTTTTTTTCTTCACTTTACAGCCCGACGTTTAGCTGACCTTCTCAACATCTTCAGGGGCGATTTCTTTATTACAAAACATCAACGAGAATATATACAAACAGATCGTTAGTTGAAAACATAATAAGAAAAAGTGAATAAATTACATTTATAGGTACGGACACAGGGTAATGTTGATTTGGGCTTATATGAAAAACACTAAACTTTTTTAAACATAATTACTGGACTGCGAAAATTTGTTGAATATTAATGCGTATATAAAAACTTGCATGGGAAAATAGTAAACTATTTTAAAAAACATCGAAAAAACTTAAAAATACGAGCATTCTTACCAACTCCGTGTGGTGCAATTGTCAAACTATTACTAATTATAAACGTGTTAAATATGCAGCCGCGACTGGCAACTCCAAAAATTGAGCCATCTACGTCATCAAGATGGCGGCCATGGCTGATGTCGTAACCTTGTCGCGGCTGCATATTTAACACGTTTATAATTAGTAATAGTTTGACAATTGCACCACACGGAGTTGGTAAGAATACATCAAGTTTTATTTCAAATATGTGTAACCACGATATTTACCGTTTGACAATTTGCGTCGAAGTTTGTGCTTTTTTCTGCGTCTTTGAGTTTATTTAAATTATTAAAAATTTCAATGCGCCATTTTTGATTGAAAAAATTACACTGAAAAAGGTAATTTAGGTTTTACCGTATGTCTAAAGTTGAATTGCAATTTCGGTAGCGAAAGTTTGGCAATGTTATGAACGCATTTTATTTAAAAATACGCGAGTGCGTTCTGCTCACTTTCAAGAAAAAAATCACCAGCAAATTTTAATTTCCATTCGATTTACATTTCATTTGTCACTATTGTACGAATATTATTATGTTAATCCATTTTCACGTTAATAATAATAATATCCCAACGGTTTTTACCCTCCATTCCCGCCCATCCGCACGAGGGGCGCAGTCCGCATGACGTACGGAACCAATATTTTAAATTTTTGTGCCGAGTCACGAATAGGCAGGAGTTTGTTAAGTGTCGAGATCTAAAACTGTTCAGCTACAGAACTAAATTCATCAGCTGATTTTATGTATTTATGTCAATAATTCACTTATTGAGAGAGGAGAGTATCGCTTTCTTAATGCTGAAAAGCGGATCTGATATATCAAACGTGCTGGAATGAGAGTTAAAATCCTGGCATAAGCAACGGAGTGGGTCGTGCAATTCAAAATTGGTTTTACAAGCTTTCAGAAATATGGGACAAAAGTGTCTTGATACGCGTGATACTTAAGTTGACAGTTTTAACTTTGGACGAGATGTAAAACTTTATATCGTCCTCGGAAGTATCCCTCGAAAATCTAGATACAAATATAGACTTCTTTGGGGGAACCACAACCAGTCTCCTAGTATCAGACTCGATTACCGGCGGACGAGGTTGAGTAACTGAGTTACTAGTTGAGGGTAGAGTAAGCGTTGGAAGATTGGATGGCGGTGCCACAACTTCAACGGGGGACGGGGAAGATACTGCAGGGTCGTTATTATTAGAAGCAGACTTTGATATATGTTCTTTTGAGGAAGATAACTCCGTTGTCTGTGGACATGGAGAAGAAAGGTTAATTAAGTCATTCGGAAGAGTGTTCTGACGTGGAACGGTCCTTTCATTAGGCGGACTATGAAGACGCTTACGTTTTGACACACGAATGTCCTTCATAGATTGTACGGTATCTAAGCATTTAAAAGATTTAAATACATTTTCGTAATGTTTAAATTTTTCGGTCAGTACCGAAAACTCTCTCCCTACCTCAGAAAACCCATTTCTGGTTTGCCTAAACAACTTAAAGAGATCAACTTCGGTTGACCTGCACTTTAAGCAAGACCAGCGAAGACCTTTGCCATCATTAATAGCGTCCAGAATTCTTCCTGTCAAACCAGCACATTTTAGATGGCAAATACCATCACAGAGCCAGCACGATAAGTAGCGTTCAGATTCGCTTTTGATTTGGCAGTTATCAAGATCACACTTCATATTGAAAGATTTAATAACACTTATGTTAATAAAAAGACAAGCAAAATAAGTTTAACACAACACACACAACAATTCAGGAGCTGATGTATTTAGCTTAAAATATATGTAGCGAACAGTTTGAGT
>NW_016157932.1:30430-32593 GCF_001687245.7 Rhagoletis zephyria
ATCACTGTAATGTGACACTTAATAAACGCAGCGCAAACAGCTGTGACAAGAAATACTAAACGAAGTAAACAAAAAGAGCAAAAAGAAATGTGCAAAAATAGAAACGATCTCAGTTAACTACAAAGGAATAACAACAACAATGATAACAACAAATGACTCGGCAAGATTAGATGTAAGCTAGTGAAATTTAATTAAATTTAATAAAAACCACAAAAATCACAAAACTTTCACTTAGCTTCGGTTATTATCACACTAAGATGCTCGTAGGCACTTTTTATAACAACTTTTACTCAAAATTAGCACAATAAACTTTGCAAAATACAAAGACCAATCAAGGCAAAAATAAGTAGAACTTCACAGCTTGACGTTTGCGTAATAAAAGTTATAAGTATTTATGTAGTTATAACATTTTATGTTGTTATAATAAGCTTTGCCACGATTTTACATCAAAAATGCCCATTTGATTAGGATTCCTAAAATATTCTATACGGCCACTACATTTTCTGCGTTTTGTGCACTCTCCTTCTTTGTAAAATATTTCAGCCAATCAGAACTCACTTCGCAACTACGTCATTGGAGGAAAACAAATTTTTGATAGCACCATGAACCTACGANACTAGCATTCATACCAACTCCGTGTGGTACAATTGTCAAACTATTACTAACTATAAACGTGTTAAATATGCAGCCGCGATGTCGTCAGTGTCCTCTTTTTTGTTTATTGTTCTGTCTCTTCTTTGTAAAATTCTTAAACTTTCTAAGGTATACCTCGCCTTTTCTCTTTTTTCTTTATCCTCGCGTTGAGCAAGTAAGCTGTATGACAACTAGCCAGGGTGTCTAAATTTGACGATTTCCCCCATATTTGCGCGTAACAATTTAGGAAATCGCCATTGACGATTTTTACCTTCCATTAAATTTTTTCCAATTATAAAAACATACAAAACTTAATTTTCCACGATAATTTTACAGAAGAGGCTAATGAACTGCGTGATGAACTTGACTTAAGAAGACTGTCAAAAATGTTTAATCACCGTAATCGAAGAACTTTTGAAACGATTACCTAGTCAATTAAATACTTTTAAAAAAGCGAGCGAGATTCAGGGACCTGCCAATTCACTATTTGACTTTGAAGGAAAGAAAAGCAGCGGAAACTGAATATTTAAATCTTTTAGCTTTCCCACGGAAGAACTTTTCTCAGAACCATTCCCTCCGACTCTGAAGAATTTTGGATAATTGCTTACGGAGTGAAAACGGCAACAGACAATAAAATGTTTGGAAATATAAGAAAATTCATATTATTATCCTCACTCACATATTTTGTTGAGCGTGTTTTTTCCGTAATGAATTCAACAAAAACTAAGATTCGAAATAGGATGAGGTTGGAAAGCCTTAATTCAATAGTTCGAATAAAGTGTTATATGAAGGCTAATAGTTTCTGCTGCAAAACGTTTCCAATATCAAACAGTATGTTATCAAGGTCGAATAGCTCAATATATGACAACAACAGAAGTGTAAATCATGCAGACACTATAGTGATTTTGAAGAAATTCTGGAAATAGCTGATCTCGCCTTATTATAGGTTTTTATTTAATTTTTAGCACCGAGCTCTTAAAAGCGGATTGTGCGATTAATCAACTAATATGAGTTATAATAAATTTAATAATTGCGCAATCCTATTAAAGGTATTATATTAGTTTTTATATATTAAATATATATAAAATATTTTTTTTTCACTTTTATATAAACATATTTTGATTAAAAGAAAAAATAAAATAAAATTATAAAAATAAAATATTTCACACAAACAACAAAAAATTTAATCGATAATTGCATGAGGCTATTGCCTGAAAATTTTAAAATGTACTTAGCGGCATTGTGCTACTATGATAAACGGCCGAGTAATCATAGCCAACTTATGTACAGCAGACTGCATCACTGCCCATACAAAAAAAAAGCGGCACTGGAATTATAAAATCTATGTATTATGTTTTAAGACTTCCACCAAAATATCTCGCAAAAATATTAAGATTTACGATCTGAAAATACCTCCAAAAATTGAGTTCTTTTATTAATAAACAGGTTTTTTTTAAATATTTTTTTAAAAAAATGCCTCGATGACTGAGTAGTTTAAGCTTAAAAAGTTTTCATAAAAATAAAAAAAAA
>NW_016157932.1:33365-47039 GCF_001687245.7 Rhagoletis zephyria
TTTTAGTGCAGTTTTGACAAAATTTTCTTGCTAAAAAATCTTTTGTTACACTACTCTGTTTATTCCTTTGATTGTACATGTTAAATAAAAGCTTGTTTTTAAAAAATATTTTTTTTCATTATTTTATTTTATAATTTTTAGTCCATTTATAAAAGCGTTGTATATTAAAAAGTGTTTTTTCATTTTATGTACAAAATTTTGCAATAGATATTAAAATAATTCAACTTGCAATGAAAGAGAACAGAAGACTTGGCAAGCAAAATGTTGTTTGCTTACGTTTTGTATAAACATACATATGTACATATAGCAGCAGTTAATTTTATTAAAAGAAATGGCGTGTCGTCCATTTCCGTTGTAGCATGGTATATATTTAGGCGCAATATTTAACTTCTTCTGTCGGGGCGACATCTGGAGTCTTCTAATTCTTACAACGAGGTTCATATCTAGACTAGATTGATATCTAGAATTTGCCACAAATAGCTTTGCTACACTACGCCGGCAGCTTTAACAATTTTATAGTGGTTTTACGTTCTTTGGCAAATTACGCTCTGTTAGCCATAAATCTTACTATTTTTTGACCGCCTTTGAATCAAGACCCCTGGACCATATGGGGAATTCATTTATATTTCAAATTGCATTGCCATCGTGATTGGAACTATGCTGAAAATTTCAAGTCTCTAACTTGTCGGGAAGTTAGTTTAAAATCGATTGGAAATTTCCGCGATTACCGCGGGATGACCAAGTTAAATAAAAGCATATAAAAAGGGATAAAAGATAAACGAGTGTCATTCCATGTTGAATTAGGATGTGTTGGTATTGAATAAAAAAAAAATTGGGACGTGAATGAGTTTTTTTTTGCAAAGAAACAAAAAGGGTGAGCAAATGATACCTGTGATACCTTATAAGTCTATATCGGTAAAGTTTTGAAGCATGTTTTCAAGTTTTTCTTAAACAAATCTTTGAAAAAAGTTAAAACACAGCATCAAAAATCTCATTATTATGATTCCGTTGATAAAATTTTTTAATATTTTTATGTACACTGTCGGACAAAGTACAGGCACAGCAATTTTTCACAATATATGTAACAATTTTTATTCTAATATTTTCCCGCCAATTTTGTATAAAAATATGGTTCATTCAACAACAAAAAACATAGAAATATAATTCCTAAACTTTGTGCAAAACTCGCGAAAATTCAGCAAATGTTCTTCAAAATTTTCAACTTTTTAATCAGATGAGTACGCAGTTTTGCAGCCCATTAAATTCTAGCAAAAAAATGCAAGTTCGGAGTTAGTCAAAAATCGCGTTGATTTTTGAGAATTTTTTTTGTTGAAGGTGTTTTGCATTTTTTCCATATAAAGTATTTTCGAAAAAAAATTTTTGTATGAAAGGGAATACGTGAAAAAAAATTACCAAAAATTAACGGTAATTCCTAGCTACTTAAAACTTGCACATTATTATAATAAAACTGATCGGGCTACAAATCTGCATACTCAAAAAAATTCTAAAAAATCTGATTAAAACGTTGAACATTTCATGAAAATATGCTCGCGAGTTTTGCACAAAGTTTAGGAATTACATTTTTATGTTTTTTGTTGTAGAATGAACCATATTTTTAGACGAAATTTGCGGAAAAATATTAGAACAAAAATTGTTGCATATATTGTGAAAAATTTGCTGTGCCAATACTTTGTTCCGGCAGTGTAGATTTTTTAAGCTTAAACTGTTTTGTCATCTGAGCGGATTTTTTCCAAAAAATCCTTTAAGAAACTATTTTGACTACAAAAAGAAAAATTTCCCTTTTTTTTGGTTTTGTACCAATAACCGAATATAAAACTGTACCAATCTGTACAAATGGACCTATCGAGTGCCACTGCCTTAAAAATGTATGCAATTAAAAAAAAATTAACAAATTTTCGTAAAAACTTCGTTTTTTAATTAGATTCTGAGTATGCAGTTTGATTTCTAGTAAATAAAATAAAGTACAAGTTTCAAATGGCTAAAAACTACGATTTATTTTTTAGAATTCTTGGAAAAGATCGAAATTTGTACGAACATTTTTTGATTTTTTTTTAATATTGCACAAATTTGGTNGTATGTGGAAGACACTGTCTGCAAAAACTAAATAATTGCAAAAAATCAACGAAATTTTCTGGTAACTTCAGACTTGCACTTTACTAATTGGCTCAAAAGCTACATTTTCAAAACTTGTGATCAGATGAAAGAGTCTCCGAGCCAATAAATTTGTACGGCTCGGTACTTATAAGTAATCAAAAATTTAAAAAAAGAATTTAANAATAATACGTTAAAACTTGGCAAAAAGTGGTTCGGCTATAATTTCTTGATAACTTTATGTATTTTTTAATATCTTTAATGGGACATGCACATTGTACATAACAAAATTAAAAAGTATATGCATTTTTTCAATGCCCCTTTTTTCCTTTTTCCAAGTTTCTAGTGCATTAAAATCCTACATTTCTACATTTCGGGGGGGGAGGGGTCAGAATACCTACAACCCCCCCTAAATACGGTCTTGCGTACTACCAGTGCTCGTTTGGTTGTGCCAATGCATGATGCAATAATAACTTTTCGCTCTAATTCCGCCATATTGACTGCCTTAGGTGAGACAGTGGTACTTCTTTAACAATTCTTTGTCTAATAATATAGTTGAATAGTTTTTTATTTTTTCTTAGTATACACATTTTTTTTTCTTAAAAAGGTATTATATCTTATCTTCTTTCATTTCATTACGAATATACTATNTTTTGCAATCAAATCGAAAACCGGGACACTTAAACGAAACTCGGGACATTTTAAGGTTGGACCGGGACAAATAGTCTAAAACTGGGACAAGTCCGGGAAAACCGGGACGTCTGGCAGCCCTATTTGTAACACAAATCNCTACTGAGCTAAGGCAGTGTCAAATCGAGCTGTCACAATTGATACCACTTGTATTATTGCATCATGGTTAGGGCTGCCAAACTTCCCGGTTTTCCCGGACATGTCCCAGTTTTAGACTATTNTTTATTCCAAAAATACAATTAAACAAATATTTTTACTTATAAAAAGTCTAACAAAATATAGGGAAAGCGTCTAACTGCTCAGCAAATTGGACATAGCGTTTTGTATGCATTTTGTCTGCATGCTTTTTAATACATATGTTGAAAACATTGCAGGAAAAGCTTAAAATGTTTGCATGGAACCATGGCGCAATAAATGAAGTAATAAAACAGCTTTCTTGCTTTATTTTTCGACATTCGGCTGCCTTATATTCAAATTTTAAAGGCAATTTTTCAAATAAGGCAGTGTCAAAATCTTTCTTCTCTAATTACATACTTCACCCGGTATAGTTCCGCCATGGCAACAAAAATTGCCGTTCCTGTTCGCAGCATATATTCTTCAGGTAAAATTTCTGCATTATCATCACTTGGTATCTCCGAACTGTGGACTTCGCTTAAAGCAGTTTTAGAAGTGAGCTAGTGTCATTTTATTATTTTTTTNAAGGCAATTTTTCAAATAAGGCAGTGTCAAAATCTTTCTTCTCTAATTACATACTTCACCCGGTATAGTTCCGCCATGGCAACAAAAATTGCCGTTCCTGTTCGCAGCATATATTCTTCAGGTAAAATTTCTGCATTATCATCACTTGGTATCTCCGAACTGTGGACTTCGCTTAAAGCAGTTTTAGAAGTGAGCTAGTGTCATTTTATTATTTTTATTTTTTTCTAAAGGTTATAATGCCACCAGTTCATCAGCGGGGGATACGAGTGCGACGTCGAAAGCGGCGCATCGCGCGAACGCGGACCGCCGCGACGTTGGGCACTTTCAATAATAATAATAATAATCCCAACGGTTTTTACCCTCCATTCCCGCCCATCCGCACGAGGGGCGCAGTCTGCATGACGTACGGAAACCAGTATTTTCAATTTTTGCGCCGAGTCACGATAGCCAGGAGTTTGTTAAGTGTCGAGATCTAAAACTGTTCAGCTACAGAACTAAATTCATCAGCCGATTTTATGTCTTTATTTTAATGATTCATTTATTGAGAGAGACAGTGTCGATTTCTTAATGCTGAAAAGCGTTAAAATCCTGGCATAAGCAACGGAGTGGGTCGTGCAATTCAAAATTAGTTTTACAAGCTTTCAGAAATAGGGGACAAAAGTGTATTGATACCCGGGAGGGAACATTAAGGCTAAATTCGCCCAGAAGAAATTGTACACTTACAAATCCGTCCACTTAACTTGTTCATGTACTACTTTTAGTCAAATGTAACTGGGTGACTACCTATGTGCACTTGTTAAGTTTAAAAGTTGGTCTTATTGCTCAACGAGAAAGGTAATAAAGCAAATTTGTGTTATTTCCCATTCTGTTGGGAAATAACACAAATTTGCGTTATTGCCGTTGGTGTTATTTCAATATTTGTGTGTAACCGGGCACAGGCTTGTGTGAAAGCTCTAATTTCTTGACATGAACTTTGCGCCGGAACAGCCTCTGAAACGGCACTTAGAATTCTTGAGGACAGTATCAAGCTGGGCAAAGACACCTTCCCCATTAAGGGTTCGGACATTCTAGATACACGCCCTCAACTGGTAGTGCTTTATGCGTTCGCAGTGGCTGTCATCTAAAGAGTTCACGTTTATGTAACGAGCCGCTGGCTCCAAGGCACACGTCCGCTTGCACCGATTGCTAACTGCATCACGAGCGAACGGCCTAAGAAAATGAATTGAGTATGGTCGTGCAATTAAAACTGCGCACCCTAAACAACTAATTTACAGGCTAATAAAATTAAGGGAACGTTAAAATCAAGGCGCATTCATATAAGGTAGTAGCAAGCACATATATGTAAGTAAAAATCTCGTGTATTTATTATTTATTTATTATTTTGATATTTAGGATGTCAAAACGAAAGAAAATAGGAAATATGTAATTTTCGTCATTTCATTTTGTTGACACCCTAGAGTTACGCCATTTCGTCTTGGCTGACATTCTATCGTACCAGTATAAGACAAAAATTTCAAATCAGCTGTTCTAGTAACACTACCTTATATAAATTCACCTGGTTAAGATAAATAAATATTTTGCTGTAACTTCAGTAGGGTAGAATGCTTTATAAAAGTGTGGGTTGCGCGATGCGTAAACACATCTTTAAAAAAGACGTCGACATTATACATGATCATTGATGATTAAGTTTTAAGTTAACACACAACACATTAAAACAACGAACAGGTTCCAATTTGTTATCTTCATTATCTAAACGCTTTGTCGATGGCGACATGAATTTGTATAAGTTTGACATAAAAGAAGAGGAAGAACCTTATCTGCCGTTTGAAAAATATAAATAGATCTAATCTAGCCACAGCCACATAATTATCTACATAAGAATACGTGGAAAAATAATTTGACAGATGTGGTCCGTAGCTCGGCGTTTTCATTTCGGCTAAAAAAATAAGGTAAGAGTACGTACCTAACGGGAATGTGATGTAGTCGCACATTCCTAGTAATTGACCAAAGCAGATCACTTTATCTTCCGGTGATATTCCGATTTCTTTCATCCTTTCAATGGCAAATCGCACGGTGTCCTCGTTGTGTGAAGCGACCATAATACCAATCTTTTTAGCATCCTCTCCGCTGTCCTTAAGTAACTGTTAACATCAACAAAAACAACATTACAATAAAAAAAACAGGGTCATTAAATGTATATTTATTTACCTTTATTCGTCTCAGGCATTCAGTTAACGTTTGGTGGTACATATCAGTGGTCGCCTCATAATTGGGACAGATCGGGTCTGGGTAATCCATGCTAGCAGCACGTTCGCGCTCTTGCTCAATATAAGCTCCGCGTACCAATTTAGCACCAAAATAGAAATTCTGGCGTTTCGCTTGTTCCAAATCGGTGCACACCTGGAAGAGTTTAAGTGAGCAGTATTCATATACATAAGTCTTATGACTTAGGCCCAATTCCAGATTCGCTATTTAAGTAGAGATTGTTGATTAACTTCAAAAATTCGTTTTCAGATAATTTCATTAAACTGCACTTAAATGGTTAATACTGGCTATTTAAATATGATATATGTTAGCAACCCTCTGTTTATACCAAACAACAAGCAGCTGTTCAGCACAAGATGTAAACAAACAAATGCAACAACAATTTTAAGAAACAAGCAACAGTGTTGCCACTTGTTTGGCGTATTTAAATAAAGGTTATCCAGAGCCAACGTAAGCTAAATGACATTTAAATGACAATCCAAAATTTAAATTAAGTGCCATTTAAATTTTCATCTGAAACTGGCCTTTAATATTGCGAAGCTATGAATAGTTTGTACCTCCTTGAATGCTTCACGTAAGTAGCATTGATAAGTGTTGAATACGATCGCCTTTTCTTTATTGTACTTTCGCATCATTTCTAAAGTAATGCGCGAGATGGCAGGCTGGAAGTAGGTCTGTTCTGCGTCAATCATTATGCGGACATCCAGCTCAGCTGCAGCCTGTAATTCAGAAGTGAATAAGTACAAAAGTAGTATGTTCAAAAACTTTATAAAACTAAAGTCATTGAAAAATAAATGTACCTTAACAATTGTATTGACGCGTCGAATCATATTCCTAAACATTTCTTCTTCCTTGGGCGGAATTTGTGAGATCAATCGGCGCATTTGTCCTGTTTGTGGGTCCGGAACGCGGAAAGTATCACTTAATTGGGAATCTTCGTCCACAATACCCGACCAGGGGAATAAGTGAAGAATACTTTAATCCAAAACGAGAATTTACATATTACATAGGTCCATTTTCACAGTGACTAGTTAACCCACAGTCGGCAGTTAACTACCGATTTTCAGTACTAAAAATGTGAAAGTTAACTGCCGGATGTGAGTTAACTATGCACTGTGAAAACGGCCCATACCCTGCAAAAATTTGAGGACCAGGTGGTCCGCTGGGTCGTAGTTTTAAAGTATGAGCTCAAGGACCAGGTTGCATACTAGTAACTTGTTATGCTGACCTGGACCACTTCAAACGTAAAAAACTGATATATGTGTTGAACACCACCTCTTCGTGGCCGATCGGCAATATGATTCCGTTGCCGAATGTGCCATGGTTCAAAAGGAGTAGTTGTCTAAGTGGTCCCATGTTATGCAGTGGTGGACCAAAAGTGGTCCCATGCTATGCAGCGTTGGACCAGAGGTGGTCAGGTCCAATGACATCGCAATGTTAATGTAACCATATTTTCTCCATATATTTGGACCATTTTGGTTACTAGTGTTGGTTACAAGGTAGTGTGGTCCTGTACTAGTACTTAACCTAGTCCCACTTTTTGCAGGGTAGTTACTCATACATACATATGCATGTACATACCAGGGATGGAAAGTCGAAATTTCAAATTGTACCTAATTTGACAATAGAAATGTACCTTTTTGCTGTCAAATGTACCTAAAAAATAGCCCACGATTTTGTTAACTTTTTTATTATTTTCAGACAATTGGTAACAATTTAGGGCCATATTCATAGTGCGTAGTTGACCACAGATAAGAGTTTAACTATTGATTTTCATATTCACAACGCTCAGTTAACAAAAGTTTAAACCAGCATGCCCATAGTTAAACTCATGTGAAATTTTTTATTTTTTTTGTGGAACGAATTTCAAATTTGAATAGAAAAGTATTGATTTTTAGAATTTGTATATTTTCAGGCGATATGAATTTCTATAGTTAACTTTGTGACTCTGAATATAAATTCAAAGTTAAACTCTTGTTGGTAGTTAAGTTAGCAATCGTTTTACTAAGCACTGTGAATCTGGCCCTTAATATTTAATACATTATTTGCATTAACAAGAAAGTGATTAATATATCTATACTAGAGTAGTTCATAAAAACACTCTTTTTGGAAATTCATAAACGCTACATCAGAATATTGTTATTTGTGATAAAAAAAGAGACACGTATTTTTTTATTTTGAAAAAAAAGTTTTCTTAGAGGTCGCGCTGGTCGGTTTTTTTATAAAAACGCTGATGTTCTCAATCTTTTTATTTTCTTGACATGTTAAAATGCAGCTAAAAATGTGGTCTTTACATATAATTACTCTGGTATTATTGGGGAACTTTCCCTTAATTACATCTCTTGGACAAGTAGAATGGGTCTATTTAGTTCCCGAAAATATGCTCTCGAAAAGACACCATTAAAATTAAAACGTTGATACTGAACGATTTACGCATTTTGATGAGTTGAAACTTGTTGCCAGGGGGTTTCTGGGGTTGCTAATTAGGAATCTGACGTCAGTTTTTCGAAATTCAAAATGGCGGATCCAAAATGGCGGTCCATTTTTTTTTTTAATGATTGGATTTGTTCGAAACCCGGCACTCGAGAGTTTTTGTGGTCGTCGATTACGAATCTGAAGTAAATTTTTTCAAATTCGAAATGGCGGATCCAATATGGCGATCAAATTAAAACAAAGTACTAAAATTAAAACGTTGATACTGAACGTTTTAAACATTGTCAAGGGTTAAAACACGTTTCCAGTGGGTTTCTGGGGTTGCCGATAACGAATCTGATGTCAAATTTTCAAAATTAAAAATGGTGTATCCAAAATGGCGACCAGCTTAAAAAAAATGATTGGATTTGTTTGAAACTCTTAACCGCCATTTTGAATTTTGAAAATTTTACATCAGATTCGTAATCAGCAAACCCAGAAACCCACTGGAAACGTGTTTTACCCCTTGACAATGTTTAAAACGTTCAGTATGAACGTTTTAATTTTAATACTTTTTTTTAATTTGATCGGCATATTGGATCCGCCATTTTGAATTTAAAAAAAAAATAGACTTCAGATTAGTAATCGGCGACCACAAAAACTCTCGAGTGCCGGGTTTCGAACAAATCCAATCATTTTATAAAAAAATGGACCGCCGTTTTGAATTTCGAAAAACTGACATCAGATTCCTAATTAGCAACCCCAGAAACCCCCTGGTAACAAGTTCCAACCCATCAAAATGCGTAAATCGTTCAGTATCAACGTTTTTTCGAGAGCATATTTTCGGGAACTAGACCCATTCTAATTGTCCAAGATAGGTGTGTAATTAAGGGAATGTTCCCCAATAACACCAGAGTAATTAAATGTAAAATGTAGCTGCATTTTAACATGTCAATAAAATAAAAAAATTTAGAACATCAGCGTTTTTATAAAAAACCTACCAGCGCGACCTCTAAGAAAACTTTTTTTTCAAAATAAATAAAATAATGTAAAAAAAAATATTTTTTAAAAACAAGCTTTTATTTAACATGTACAATCAAAGGAATAAAATAAAGTAGTCTAACAAAAGATTTTTTAGCAAGTAAATTTTGTCAAAACTGCACTAAAATGAATAAAATAAAATAAGTTAAGGTCTCGTTAAAGTTACTAAAAGCCATTTAGTGAAAGGAGTTATTCAAACTCTAATGAAAATTACTAACAATTTGTACTAATTTAGTTCGTTTTTAAAAAAGCTTGTCGCGCGAGTAGCAAATCTGCATTTAAATATCTGCATACATACCTATACATACCTAACCATTTATGCATGTACGCTGAATTCGCCGACAAGCTTTTTTAAAAACGAAGTAAAAAAATAACATTTCAATTCATTTTTGTGAAATCCTTTGCGTGCACTTCTTTTTCTCAACTAAAATTTTCTAATTTATAAAGGCTATTCAACTGGTTTATCTTGTTTTATCATTGCACTTTTGTTTGGAAAATGTAGTTTTATTTATTGCTAAATGTGAATGATTAAAAGGTATGACACCTTTTTTGGCACTTTTATTTTTCTATTTGGCACATTTTGGCACTTTTTTATCCTCAATATGGCACCTCATAACTAAGGATAGTTGGCAGCCCTGATTGGAAGATATCTGCTGTGTTTTGGCCACCACTTGTCTGCAGTAAAAAAGCATATAATTTGTGTTTCAAAAGTGTGTGAAAACCAATCAATTAACTTATGTATATGATCTCGGTTCCGATATTAAATAATCAATAATTGTTTATACCCGCATTTTGGCACATTGGCTCGTTGAATACGCCATCTAGTGTCGTCGTTCTCCTTAGCGGCTTTTAAATGATGTCGTCACAAATTGCTGGCGGAGACATGAATACAGTGTAAGAAAATTATTTTTCTATAATTGTTTCCTTATAGAAAGGTTGGTTTCTTTTCCACCTCAGACATTCCGAATTCGTTCAAAATATGCTAATTTAAAACACAGAATTCTTTCAGTGTTCCTCCGGGGTTTTTGGACATGGACTGTTTCTTCAATTTAATAGTGTTCGCTTTATTTTTGTGGAAACGAAACATGTTTTGCAAGTTATGGATCATTTCTACACTCTTTCTCCAAATATTTCTCGTATTCCAGCTGTGCACAGGCGTTTAGTTTTTCGCATCGTGTTTTTACATATTCGTAATTAAAATTTTTTTAATAAAATCAATTGGTGGTAGTTCATGATTGTGTGTGGATTAATATCACAACACTGAGGATTTGGCAATAACACTTTTCATCTGCTAAAAAACAAGACTTACGCGGCAATGTTTATTGTAAGAACAACATTTTTTTCTATGAATCGACATACTTTAAACATTGTTGACGCTATTTCCATTTGAATGAGGAAAAAGCGTCAATGACTTCATTTCCAAATTTTTGTTAACTTTATTTCGCTTTTGAAAAGGCAATAATGTCAATTGACTTTATTTCGCACCAGGGTGGGAAATAAAGTCAATTGACCTTATTTCCGTTGATCTTGTTACCTGTCACCGGGAAAAACATGTTTTCGTAGAAATGGTATAGAATTTATGAAAATCAATATTTTTCGATAGAAAAACTTTGTTTCTCTTTTGAAGATTTTCAATAATATTACCCAATTGTTTATTTAACCATTTTATATGATTAACTATTTCTTATAGGACACCTAACACCCTCAAAAAATGCAATGGGGACCCATAAAAAATCGCTTGATGGAAGATTTTCGGAGAAACTCAAGTTAAGGCAGATTGATTTTACAGAATTCTATACAGTGTTGCCACTTTGTGAGTAATTCCTCAAAACGTGAGGAATTTCGGGTGCGCGTGAGTATTTTTTGAGGACTTTTATTTTGAGGAATTTTCTCTCGATATATTTGTAGATAACAAATGCAACCATGTTTTACACAAGAGAGTTGTTAAACCGCTCTGCAAATTTTTGAACAAAAAGCTTTCCGAAGTTTTATAAAGAACGAAATACACCACACAAGCGTCTTGTCAAACGTTCTTCAAACCTACTTTTCCCATTTTATTTATTTATTCAAGTCTATGAAATACAGGTTTCTTATTCGCCGTACACCATGGAAATAAGGGTATTCATCAAACCTTATAAATGCATTGTAAGCCGTATAAACTTATAATTGTGTAAACCTTATAAATTAACTGTAAAAATTTGTATGGAAACTCGTTTACACATTTCTGATAAATTTCTCCAGCGATTTCACTGAATAAACTTGATAAACTGAAGCCAATGCAACTCTGTCGCAACTCTAGCCATTTTTTCTTGGGCGATAATCGGGATCCGCATAAAAATTGTGCACGCAAATTCAACAACGATATGATCCTGATAGAGATCGGGATCAATTATTATCGGTTCTGTTTGTTTTGTTTCACTGATAATTTGGCCGCAAAGTTTGGTAGCCGTGACAAATGAATTCATACACAAACAGACATTCTGCCATTGTTTCTTTTAACTTGCTTTATGTAAATAGCCTTTATGTTATATGTATATTTATTTAAATAGATATTGTCTCGTAAATATAATTTTTTCCCATTTAGTGAGTTAGTTTCTATAATTTCTTTATCCTTGTGCTAGTAGTATAAAGTTAGTTATACTGTGCTCTATAACCAAAGAACGCACGACTATTGTCGCATGTGTAAACGAAAAGAGAGTGTGGGTAGTTCATGTAACAGAGTGCGTAAACTTATAAGATTATCTGCTTGATAAAGTTATCGGTTTAGATGAATACCACTAATGTAAAAGGGTTTGGTTTTCTTCGATTTTTTCCTCTTGCGTCCTCATTAGGTAAACATTCCGTTGCGAATGAGGCGATTTTATCATACGCAACGTAAGCGGTTTGACCAAACGTCAACATGGCGGCCAGAAAATCAAAAAATTTTGATTTTTGTGCACATACCCTCAAACGGCTTGTCAAGCCGTCAAACACCCCATACACAACATATCTAGCTTTAAGGAGAGGGATATTTCGCTTGGTTTGTCAAGCCGCTTGCGTGGGGTTTTTCGCTCTTAAGCACATCTGCATTTGCTGATAAATATTCAAAATGTTGTCGATATTTTTTTCATTCCATTGTTGTATTTTCAACATATTTTGAACTTGCAAAATCTTGTTCGATCATAAGGATATTGGTATTGATTTTTCATTAGATCCAGAAAATTATAGGAAAAAAGTTTTTGAATTAAAAGATGTTTCAAATTCATATAAGTTTCCCAATAAAAAAAAAATTATGTCTGCATTACTAATATAGCCCTTTTCTAATGGCCTTTTCTAATGTGTAGGACTAACTTGAGGACCAGATTGAGCACTGATATAGTTGGAGCAATATTATATATAAACCAAAGCATAAATAAAGTAATGTAAAAAATATATTTTTTTAAAAATAAGCTTTTATTTAACATGTTTAATCAAAGGAATAAAATAAAGTAGTGAAACAAAAGATTTTTTAGCAAGAAAATGTTGTCAAAACTGCACTAAAATGAATAAAATAAAATAAGTTAAGGTCTCGATAAAGTTACTAAGAGCCATTTAGTGAAAGGAGTTATTCAAACTCTAATGAAAATTACTAACAATTTGTACTAATTTACTTCGTTTTTAAAAAAGCTTGTCGCGCGAATAGCAAACCGTCATACATACATACCTAACCAATTATGCATGTACGCTGAATTCGCCGACAAGCTTTTTTAAAAACGAAGTAAATTAGTACAAATTGTTAGTAATTTTCATTAGAGTTTGAATAACTCCTTTCACTAAATGGCTTTTAGTAACTTTAACGAGACCTTAACTTATTTTATTTTATTAATTTTAGTGCAGTTTTGACAAAATTTTCTTGCTAAAAAATCTTTTGTTTCACTACTTATTTTATTCCTTTGATTAAACATGTTAAATAAAAGCTTATTTAAAAAAAAATATATTTTTACATTACTTTATTTTCTAATTTTTAGTCCATTTATAAAAGCGTTGTATATTAAATAGTTTTATTTTATTTTATGTACAAAATTTTGCAATAGATATTAAAATAATTCAACTTGCAATGAAAGAGAACAGAAGACTATGCAAGCAAAATGTTGTTTGCTTACGTTTTGTATGAACATACATATGTACATACATACATATAGCAGCAGTTAATTTCATTTAAAGAAATGGGGTGTCGTCCACTTCCGCTGTAGCATGGCATATATTTAGGCGCAATATTAAAGTTCTTCTGGCGGGGAAACTTCTCGAGTCATCTAATTGTATCTCCTTGATATGATGCCTACAACGAGGTTCATATCTAGACTAGGTTGATATCTAGAATTTGCCATATATAGCTTTGCTCTGGTTTTACGTTCTTTGGCAAATTACAGAACAGAAGACTATGCAAGCAAAATGTTGTTTGCTTACGTTTTGTATAAACATACATATGTACATACA
>NW_016157932.1:47064-55446 GCF_001687245.7 Rhagoletis zephyria
ATTTTACTAATTTTTGACCGACTTTGAATCAAGACCCCTGGACCATATAGGGAATTCATTTATATTTTAAATTGCATTGTCATCGTGATTGGAACTATGCTGAAAATTTCAAGTCTCTAACTTGTCGGGAAGTTAGTTTAAAATCGATTGGAAATTTCCACGATTTGCGCGGGATGACCAAGTTAAATAAAAGCTTATAAAAATAACAGTGATACTTTATTTGAACCGCAAGAACAAATGTACCAATTGAATGGGAGGATGTAATTAATTTTTATACTAAGTACCTGTAAATAGTAAGCAGTGCACAATACTCATATCAGTAAGAAGAAAATTTTGAGTAATTTGATCGGATTTTGAGGATTTTTCATTTGTTTTTGAGGAACTTGGCAATTTTTTTGTGGAAACACTGATTCTATACCATATAAAGAGCATGGAAAATTTTGAGTGACCCCTAAATATTTTTTGATATAAAAAAAGAGGGGTATACTTTTTTCGGTATCATTAATTCTACCATTTTATTTAACCCTGCTTATAAACTGTATGTTTTTAGCAGGCTTTCTAATAATTGCATTTGAGTTTAAATGTTGAGAATTAATAACTATTCAAAAATATACTGAAAGTGAAAGTACCTAAACACGTATTTAAGAAAATGACCTTAGTTTACACAATTTATTCTATAATATGTTGGCTCTGAATCGCAAACAGTTAACAATATAGAGGTACAGCATGCTGACTGTAAATTGATCGATCAATTGAAATATATATATTGGATTGCTTTGCCTTCAAACTCATTTAGAAGTGGTGCTAGGTAGTGGTCCCTAACGGAATAAGTTGGATACTTGAAGAGCAGATGCTTGAGGCTTTCCATTTGGCCTAGATTGCAGTGCGTACATAAAGAATTTGGGTATATTTTGTAAACCAGGCCTTTGATACAAAACCTTCTGTGATACTTCGTGGACAGGCGAACTTGAGCTAAAATTTTACTCAAAATTTTACTTACCTATCCAACGTTGCAAGCTAAATAAATTCCCGCCAGAGTACATGCCTTTCCGCCTCTCGCTATCAATCTCCTCCTTTTCCTTCACGATGGTGGCACAATTAAACCTCAACCTGTTGGGGTACAGATAAAGGAAGGTGAAACATCTCCCCTGGCTTGACCCTGCTTTCGTCCACGGACTACCCCAATTTTCACAACATTTTTGATTTTGTTCGCCTTGAGCTGGTGGTTGCGGTATTCTGTTACTTGAGTATGTAGGGGTGACGCCCTACAGAAATGGCTTTCGGGCTAATGCCGTGACCGCCTACGTCCCGTTAAAACCCTGGCAGGCCTCGAAGTACGTTCCGATCTCGTCGCCGTTAAGTTGGTGGTTGAAGGTAACGGTTGACACGCCATCCCGTTTTTTTTTGCACTGGATCTGGCTCTGACCCTTGCCCCATAAGGGTAAGGGGTCAACCCACCGCATGGCCTCCCTGCTTTCATAGATACCCATGGGATCCCATAATGACTCCAACGCCCGAGTGAGGATAGCGGCTTCGACTGGGGACCCTTTTAGAATGGACAAGCCGATTAATTTAAAACTACAAAAATAAAAATAAATCACTTCATCTTCCCCAGCTCAGGAAAAGACAGCGCAGGCGCAAACGCCTAATGCGCCTTCTAGCTCTATGTAGGCATTTCCGGGGCGGCTCTGGTGCAAATTCAGGTCGCTCCGTGATAACGGGCGTTATGGTGGGGCCCAGCAACAGCAAGGCTGCAGAGACTATGCTGGAAACGGCAGGTCAATCTGTGGAAGGCGGCCACAACTCTGAAAAAATATGAAGGGGTGAGGTTGGACACGCTTCCTCAGAGTGCGAGCGAGGCGGTAGCAAGGGCAAAAGCCTTACTACCAAACTTCCAGACCACAGCTGGGGTTTCGGTGGAAAACCAAACCAAAGGTCGGTGGAGGAGCAACAGCCTCCACCTAAGAAAATCCGGACGCACTCCGGGGAAGCTAGACCTAGCTTTGCTGAAGTTGCTAGAGACAGGATCATTATTGAGGTTCTTGACCGCGGCAATGAACTCGGCTCCATCCCTCGGTACCAATGGACGTGGGTGAAGGCTGCTCTGGCAACCGTCATTTTTCTCGTCTTGCTGAAGAACCCCGGAACTCCTCCCGCGTGCAGAGATACCAGCTGGTACCAGAGCCACATCAAGGTTGTTGCTTGTGATGATTCGAGGTCGGTGGCGCTGTATAAGGCCGCCGTCGCAAAGGTGGGAGCCCTCTACCCCGGAGCAAATCTGGAGGTGGTGGACTGGAAAGACATTCCAGTCAGGCCCAGGGCCAGGGCGTGGGTGCCGGTCACGGTATCATTGCCGGAGCGCATCCTTAGGATGCTGCAAATTATGAATCCGGCTCTTCCAACGAGCGATTGGAGGGTACTATGGGTCGAAGACCCGGATGGACCGGCGAGACAAGTGGTCCTGTCTCTAAACAGGGACTCGATAGAGCTTCTGGAGAGGAGAGAGGGCCGGGTCTTCTACGTCCTCGACGAGGTGACCCTAAAGGTCTATCTCGGGGACGCGCAGCGCGCCTCTAGTGCTAGTGCCTCAGTGGACGTGGACATTGAGGCGCCTAAACCGGGGGGGGATCTCTCTGACGCTGAGAGCAGTGCCTCCATGGAATCCAACCTCGCATTGGCGATGCGGAGGATGTGCGAGGAGGAGCTGCTACTCAGCGATGGTGAGGACGACGATGACGTCACCGTTGTAGCAATGGAGGAGGTGGCAGGAACCTCAAATGAGGGTACTGCAGATCAACCTCCACAGATCTAGGGCAGCCTCGGCTGCTCTTTTGAGTCGCCTGTACAACGGCGACGTAGATGTCGCGCTCATCCAAGAACCCTGGGTGAACAACTCAAGGGTCTGTGGCCTGAGCGCGGTAGGTTTTAAGCTTCTGGTGGAGCTAAATAGAGGTAAAATTAGAACCTGTGTAAAAGCAAAGTTGGATTTAAATATCTTTCTTCTACCTTATAATAGCGATGGTGACATCACGAGTACCATATTGGAGATAGGAGGCGTGTCTATCATGCTGGCCTCCGTTTACATGCCCTACGAGGCTGAGGATCCTCCGCAATACTTGTTGCTCAGACTGGTGGATGGACACAGCGCAGGTTTCGTTCTGATCGGAGGCGATGCTAATGTTCACCATGTACAGTGGGGGAGCTAACCTTAACTACCTTTTAACAACTAGTCTCATGATATGTAACAGAGGTTCAGAACCTACTTTTGTTGCGAAGAACCGTGAGGAGGTCATAGACCTTACGCTATGTAATGACAATCTTTTTGGTATGGTTAAAATCTGGAGAGTTCTTAACGAACACTCTTTTTCCGACCATAGGTATATTGAGACGATTCTGGACTTTACTCTAACTGCTCCGCAGTTTCGAAAGAACCTAAGGAATACAGATTGGAAAATCTACAAAGACGCTCTGGAACGTAAGTTACCATATCCGGCAGCTAGTGAGCCCAGCACCACTGGTGAGATAGTAAACATGATTAACTCTTTTACTCGGATTTGCTCAGAGGCCTCGGCTAAGGCTTGTCCTGACCCTAGACCCAGGGGAAAGTAAAACCCCACTGGTGGTCTCGGGAGTTGGACGCACGGCGGAAAGCCTGCATGGTGCAGTTCAACAAGGCAAGGAGGCTTAGTCACGAATCTGAGTGGCAAAGATACTTATAAGCAGTTTTTGCGTGAGTACAAGAAGGCTTTGTGGAAGGCCAAGAGGTCTTCCTGGAGGGATTTCTGTAGTAGTGTCGAGGGTAATTCCGAGACCTCCAGATTAAGGAAAATACTGTCGAGGTCATCGAACCAGATCGGGTTTCTGCAGAAGCAAGATGGTTCCTGGACCACGACGGGAATGGAAACGGTAGAACTGCTCTTGGACACACATTTCCCAGGGAGTTCGTAAACACGGTGCTCTTTATACCTTCCTTCGGGCGGGTTAGTAAATGTGCCTGTCACAAGGTAGAGGATTGCTTGGGCGATACAAAGCTTTAAGCCCTATAAAGCGGTGGGGCCGGATGGGATTATTTCCGCACAACTGGATGCGACGCTTGAAACCTCTGTAAGTTGGCTTATGAAGATCTTCAGGGCCTGTTTTAAGCTAAACTACATACCGACAGCATGGAGATCTGTCTCCGTGGTATTTATTCCTAAAGCCGGTAACGGTTCACACACAAACACAAAGGATCTCAGACCTATTGCCCTCTCTTCCTTTGTACTTAAAACCCTAGAAAGTATAGTTAGTAACTACCTATCTTACACCATCAATAGTCGACTACTGTCTAACAATCAACATGCCTATATGAAGGGCAAGTCCACGGAGACAGCGCAACATAGCCTGGTCAATTTTATTGAAAAAAATCCTTCAGATACAAAGACTATTGTCTTGTAGCCTTTCTAGACATTGATGGAGCTTTTAACAATATAAGTTCAGAGGCCATAATACAGGCCTTGAGGGGAATGGAGGTAGACAATTCTCTGGTGGAGTTTATAAGGCAAATGCTCTTATGCAGGGTGATCACGGCAAACGTCGGTAAGAACTTGGCTTCAATATATGTTACAAGGGGCACACCACAGGGTGGCGTGCTCTCGCCACTCCTTTGGAACTTAACCGTGAACTCTCTCCTGCGAGAGATGAAATGGGAAGCGGCCAAGGTTGTTGCCATTGCGTATAGGGGGAACTTCCCGCAAACTCTGTGCGAATTGATGCAGTGGGCACTTCGCGTTGTATCAAGATGGTCCACGCGCAGTGGTCTCTGCATCAATTCAGAGAAAGTGGAACTTGTTCTCTTTACGAGAAGATACAAAATATCGCTACTGACCCCGCCTGAACTAAACGGGCGACTTTTAAGCTTGACGAATAAAGCAAAATTCTTAGGGGTCATTCTCGAAGGTAGGACAACATAATCCAGCGTTATGAAAAGGAGTCTCTGGCCTTATTTTCGTGCAAGAGGGCCATTGGCAAGAAATGGGTTCTGATCCGGAGTATATGCCGCTGGATCTACGCATCGATGGTCAGATGGTGGCCGGCCTTGAGCAAGACCTCAAATATTAATCTACTCAGCAAATTGCAGAGTATCAGTATGATCTGCATTAGCGGAGCAATCCGGACAACGTCAAATGACGCCCTAAATGTATTTTTGGGACTTGCGCCACTAGATTTAGTGGGTCAGCAGTTGGCATCTATTGCTGCACTTCGGTTAAGAGAGACAGGGCAATGGGAATCGGGATTGCTGGGTCACTCCTGCATTCCGAAGAAATAAAGCTTTCTTCCGGGCTGTACAGACCGTTGTGTAGAAACTCTGGTTCCGGATAGAAACTTTGTCATGAAAATCCCAAGCAAGGAGGAATGGGAAGAAAACTAATATACTCCACGCGGTAATATTTTCACAGACGGTTCAAAAATGAGCGGCGGAGTGGGAGGAGGGTTCTTTTCCCGAAGCCCGCCCTGAGCCGTTCATTTCGACTACCGGACTACTGTAGTGTCCTCCAGGCTGAGGTCTCAGCTATAATGGACGCAGTAAACGAACTTCGTACTGATTAAAAAGGGAAGGAGGTGTTCATCTTTAGTGATAGCCAAGCAGCAATTAAAGCTGTGAGCTCCGTCACAATTAAATCGAAAATCGTGCTGGACTGCCGCCGATCTCTGCAAGAGATGGCTAAGCAGAACAGTCTAAACCTCATTTGGGTTCCCGGTCATAGGGACATTGTAGGTAACTGTATGGCGGACGAACTTGCAAGGGGGGTTATGACCAAGCAGATTCTTCCGGATAAAGAACGCATTGGTATGCCCTTCGCCACTTGCAATCTGCTTTTAAGTGAATTTATCTATGCTCGCGCGAGCGAGAGATGGATGCAAACTACGACCTGTCGAATTTCTAGGCAAACTGGCCTTGGTGGGATCGAAAAAGGTCTCAAAGTTTATACTCTCTAAAGAGGGACGATATATCTCATACAATCGGTGCTCTAACGGGTCACTGCCTTATAGGCAGACATGTAGAACGTCTCGGAGTGCCTTACCATAGATGCTGCAGAAGTTTCAAGAATTATGATGAGGAGGAGACAGTTCTTCACCTTCTCTGTAAATGCCCGGCATTATCGAGAAGCAGACTGCGCTTTCTGGGGTCTCCTTTCTTTAATGACCTTGACAAATTGGGAGATTTAAACCCTAAATGCCTGGAGAGTTTCGTCAAGTATTCAAAATGGTTTAGCAAGGGGGAGTGAAAACTCTTAGTCGTGGTATTACATCGGGCCTTCATTTTATGGCCTATGTGCGTCCCTGCGCAGCAGTGGCAGCCACATCTACCTACCTACCTACATTCATATTACAGATATATCCGTTTTTAATTATATTCTTCCGCACTTTCAACTCATTCACAATTGAAATTGACACACATGCAGTGTAGCCCCTTTTCTAGAAATCCTTCAAAACGTGAGGAGTTTTTCACCGTTCGCAAAGAATTTAATAAAGGAGCAAAGATTTCTTGTTGCCACATTGACATGTTCACAATGATATATGGGTTGCCATTTCTCCTTGTTTACAAAAATTTTCTTAGATTTTTTGGCGAGCAACGTAGTCTTAAATATTGATATTTATTTGGCTCTCATCTAATCGTACCTAAATTGAGCTCAGTGTACCGAGTGTACCTTTTGGTTCAAAAAAGTCGGAAAAAGGTAAAACTGTACCTACTTCTCCATCCCTGGTACATACATATTCAATACATGCATACTTGTGTGTATGTATTGTAGACATACCCCTCCTTGTCCGACGTAACATTCTTCAAGAAATCTTGTACATTTTTATTGTCACCCAAGCTCGAATAGTACTTTTCCAAATCGTTGATCGTCTTGTGATGAGACAGAACATTGCCTTGACCACCGACTAGGTCCTCCATGTATTTGCGGGTGCGCATAATTACTTCGGAGACTTGAAGCTGAGCAGACGTGTTTTAGAATTGCCGTTAGTTTAAGAGTTTGTCTTTAAGTTATTTGCATCAAACTTACCAGTAATTGTGGTCGTCCAAGGGCTGTAAGCTTGATTGCCGTGATACCTGTGCCAAAGGTTGCGCCTAAATGGATTGAAGTGAATATAATTAAATAACTAACAATAAAAGAAAGCTGTGATTCACCAAATGAATTTATATGTACATCTTTAAAATATTTTCTTTTTACAAGATAAGATGATTGAATACTAATCTACATCATTTATGTAAAGGAATCCAGCGTTACATAGTGAGCTTATGTACATATACGCACTAACATTTATACACATGTACAGATAAACAACAACTTTTCTGCATCTTCTTGGCTTACCCAGCGCTATGGGTCGGGGAACAGTTCTATTATCGTCATCTTTTTTAGTAGGTAATTGGATTTGATTGATGCGATTGTATTGTTTCATTATTAGTAATTCAGTTTTTGGATGGATTCATTAGCGGGATTAAAAAATATATAAAATATATTTAAAATAGTTCGAATTAAATACTGAAACGCATAAATTACACAGGCCAACAAAAATGGAAAATAATTTTGGTGCGACAAATGTTAAAGCTATTGTTGATAAACTTTTTTGTATAGATTTCAAACCCGGTTACAGCATCCATCAGCTCCAGATTTTGAGAAAAACGAAGTCAAATTCTCAAAAAATCGCCTTGTTTGCAATATTTGAGAAGCAAGGGCAAAGAAACAAAAGGTGATAGAAGCTTCTACTTAAGCTTTCTTCAATTGTGACTTTTCTATTTGAATTAAATTAAAGCTAGATCTCTCGACTACTACCCCTGAAAATAACATCTCTGCACCTTGATCTGATGGTCATTTATTGAACAGCGAAAACAGATTTTGGCACAATTTTTTTCAATAACACAATTTTCCAGTATTTTTTTATTGTTCATTGAATATACCTCCCTACACTATATCTGCGTTCACCCTTGCTTTTCTAAATATTCACAATATGTACATATTTTCTTCTATATAACAAAACATTTACTCATACCTTGTATGGAGAAAAATGCCTAGAGCCGTCAGGAAAAAAATTATTAAAAATCAACGCGATTTCTCAGTCACTTCAAATTTGTACACTGTTATACTAAAATTGAATGGGCTATAAAACTGCATACCAGAAATTTTCGTTAAAAATCTGAGTAAAAAGTTTAAAATTTTGATGAAAATTCAATAATTTTTCCTTAATATTGTATACAGTTTGAAACCTTGATTTATATGGTTTTGTTTATAGCATGAACCATATTTTTGTACAAAAATAACAAAAAAATTATAGCTTGCAAAACATTGTGAATATTTAAAATAAAATAATGTAAAAAAAATATTTTTTAAAAACAAGCTT
>NW_016157932.1:55470-61024 GCF_001687245.7 Rhagoletis zephyria
ATACATACCTAACCAATTATGCATGTACGCTGAATTCGCCGACAAGCTTTTTTAAAAACGAAGTAAATTAGTACAAATTGCTAGTAATTTTCATTCGAGTTTGAATAACTTCTTTCACTAAATGGCTTTTAGTAACTTTAACGAAACTTTAACTTATTTTATTTTATTCATTTTAGTGCAGTTTTGACAAAATTTTCTTGCTAAAAAATCTTTTGTTACACTACTTTGTTTATTCCTTTGATTGTACATGTTAAATAAAAGCTTGTTTTTAAAAAATATTTTTTTTACATTATTTTATTTTATAATTTTTAGTCCATTTATAAAAGCGTTGTATATTAAAAAGTGTTTTTTCATTTTATGTACAAAATTTTGCAATAGATATTAAAATAATTCAACTTGCAATGAAAAATGCAAGCAAAATGTTGTTTGCTTTTGTTTTGTATAAACATACATATGTACATATATCAGCAGTTAATTTTATTTAAAGAAATGGCGTGTCGTCCATTTCCGCTGTAGCATGGCATATATTTAGGCGCAATATTTAACTTCTTCTGGCGGGGCGACATCTGGAGTCTAGAATTTGCTACAAATAGCTTTGCTACACTACCGCCGCGGCGCGCTGGCAGCTTTAACAATTTTATAGTGGTTTTACGTTCTTTGGCAAATTACGCTCTGTTAGCCATAAATCTTACTATTTTTTGACCGCCTTTGAATTAAGACCCCTGGTCCATATGGGGAATTCATTTATATTTTAAATTGCATTGTCATCGTGATTGGAGCTATGCTGAAAATTTCAAGTCTCTAACTTATCGGGAAGTCAGTTTAAAATCGATTGGAATTTTCCGCGATTTGCGCGGGATGACCAAGTTAAATAAAAGCTTATAATAATTATAAAAACAAGGGTGAACGCAGATATAGTGGAGCGAGCGTATGTATGTATGTGACCATAAGGTCAAGGTGCAGGGATGGTATTTTTAGAGATATTAATCGAGATCGCCGATCTCATGCCAAGTATCTCATAAGATATATTACAAATGGAGACCGCTCGCAGATCTCCTGCAAAAATATCAGATCTCATCCCATGACAATTATTGCATACAATGAACTGTCAAACTGCGTGTTTTCGGTTGGTTTTTGCGCTAAACTTGATCGAAATCTAAAAAACAGGTCACCTTTGTGTTATTTAGCTCTATTTTCACTGTTGTAAACTATATCAAGCTGGTTGCTTTGGGATATAATTCACTGACGCATAAATACTTGAAGCCTCAAAAAAAAAATGGATCAATTTGCTGCTTAACTTTTGAATTATAGGTGTTTAAATTTAAAAAAATAATGAAAACAGGTGAATTTTTTATGTAAGTTTTAAGAGGGGCACAATTAATTATGTCATAACTTTTGAAGCACACCATATTCTGATTTGAAATTTAATGGGCATTTAGCATTTATATGTACTACATATGAAGTGTAAGAAAAGTGTGCATTAAAAAATAACGAAATGGCAAGTAACTCAATGTCTGTAACTCCACATTTCACAATTTTCAAAATTTTCGGTTTATCGCGTATAGTTTTTGAAGCATTTAATTTTCAGAACTTTTTAAGCATTTATTGTATTCTACAAACAATTACGAATAATATAATGCCTTAGCAAGCGGTGGGCTTTCAGAATAAACCAACTTTTATTTTTTTATTCCAAAAACATCTTTATTGAAGGCACATTTGGAAAATACGTCGAAACTAGTCCTTATAACGTTACATATACCTGTAAAATGCTTCAAAAAAATGTTCTCTAGAAGTGTGTAAAAATCCTGATTTACTACTTTCAGTGATGCTCCTTCTTTTAGTCAGAATATTTCGAGAGTGGTATCAAAGCAACTCTTTTTCGACAAATGTTCTGATAGTTGCTCTTACTTAATTGGAGCCTTTTAAATTCAATTGCGTCCCCAGATTTTCCCGATTGTCTCCACTTTTGGAGATAGCGGTGTTTGAAACTTTGCTTAAATTTGAACTATTTTATAAAAAAAACTCCCTCAAAACATTTAGCACGCATACAATTTATTAATCAGATATGAAGTTAGAGTTATGGCGCAAAAACACATATCTGAGTAATCAGTTGTATTGGAGCTATGTGTTAAAGTGAACCCATTTCGATAATTTTAAGGAATAATTAAGGTAATATTAAAAAACCATTATGTGCAAAATTTTAGTAAAATAACTTCAACTGAGGGAGTTATTTATAAAATAGTTAAAATTTAATCAAATTTTCAAGTACCGTTATTTCGAAAACCGGAGCCAATGTGGTAAAACGGCGTATGCCATTGAATTCAGAGCATCCCAATTAAGAGGGTTCAACTTTCAAAATCATTGCTCAAAATTTACAACTTGAACAGCGTAATGTGAACCCAGCTTATTCTTTTGTTTTCTATTTCATGTTTATTCCTCATTCAACTTTTGAAGCACTTGATGAAAATGACTTACACTTATATTAATCGATTTACTAAGATATTACAAATAAAATTATATATAAAACATAGGTGTGCTCACAAGTTTAGAAGTAAAATTTTTTTTTAGATTTGCCCATATGCTTAAAAGAAAATAAAATATGTAAATAATTTTTGTGAATACAGTCATCTAAAAACAAAGAAGGGCTCTGTTTTACTAGCTTTTTGCAATGAAATGCCCACGTAAAAAACTTTTTCTGCGGTAACTGTTCCGCAGGATATCAAATTGACAGTCCGCATGAGATGGCAGATAACAAATGGAGACGCGGGTTAAGTAGGGCTGCCAGATATCTCCGTTGGCAAACCGGGACACTTTGGTAAATGTAAGACAACAACCTTCCTTTCCTTTCCTTTAGGCAAAAATTACTTACGTACGAAAGTATGTAGTAAAATGTTATTTTGACAAGACAAAAACAAAAACTTAAAAAGATGAGATCATTTCAACGGACACCAACAAAACAAAACAGCTTATCACAACTAAAGTTCAAAATAGACATATAGTACCGCCCAAAATTATTGGCACAATGCATGCAACATTCTTTTGTTTTAATTTTTCATAAATATACCGTTTATACTGTCGGCCGCTGTGGTGTACTGGTAAGCAGTGCGTGCTTCCACTCCGCTGCACCTGGGTTCAAGCCCTGACTTTTCCTTAATATAATTGTAAAACTCTGTGCACGTCATTTTTAACGTATGTACTTATATTGAGCGAATTTCTTTCCTTAGTTTATTGAGATGAAATAAGAGAAAAAATCGATCCACATTAGAGTTATGACTATTAGGTATAGCCAAGGTGTATTAAAGGTGTTCTTACACCGATATGTATTTGCATCTGTAAATGTGACTTTTTCAATACATATGTAAACAAGGTGTGGTTGACAACTCAGTGACGCTCTCTTTTAAGGTACTATAACCTCAAAAAATATAAACACATGACGCACTCTTCTTTGTAAGCGGAAAGGAATTTATACTTTCTCTTTGGCATTTTCTAACGGTAATCAAAACACTATAAACACACAATTTTATATTCAATAAAGTTTGTCGCGAAAACTTACATTGGAAGCATGATTCAATAATAGAAAGGTTTTGTAATAAAACAGTCTTCTCGCTCCCACACATAAAATCGGCTTCTTTACTTGTGCACAATGTTGCTGACTCTACAGTTTCTAGTTATATGAGTAGTAAAACCAAAAATTCTAATTTTCTTGTACAAGTCTAGAATAGCGACCGTTTAAATATAAAATAACTAAAGCAGCCGATTGATAGAACTTTTTTCGCTGATTTCAATGATACCAAATTTATATGGCGCAGTTAAAAAATAAAGAAGATATAAGAGATTTATTTGCTGTGTTTGTTTATATGTTTTACTAACACTAAATTCTTGAAACTCAAAAGTACATCATGATAAAATATGCATATCGAATTAGAGATAATAACTGGTACTTTCTAAATAGAATAAATTTCTCTGCCATTAATTATACAGTTTTTTCAAAAAAGGTTATTTCATGAAAAAATAACATTTGTTCGTTTTTTAGTGGTTTTGGTTTGAAAATATAAAAAAGCATATAAATATAATATATGGTGACGTCATCAGTTTTTTAATCGGTTATGTATCTAGTTCATACAATATTAATATTTAAAATATCAAAATATTTAACTTTAACCTTCTAGATCGTCTTTATCTTTTCCTTGCGCTGAATAATTTTGGCATGGTTGAAATGAGCGTTCTACTGGTCTGCATTTTTCATTTTTGCATAGCTGAACGGTCGATATCCTATATTTGTTTTAGGAAATGACAATTATAAATATTTGTACGTATTGTTTCGTATTTCCATTAAAACGCCAAATATATTGTAAATTCACATAGAACTAATAATACACATTTTACTTTGCGTACTTGTTTAGTACCTTTCTACTACCGTTTTCGCAAAAGGCGATCACATTCTTCCCCTTTCTCCTACTTCCAAATTACAAATCTAGATAAAGGAGTGTCAAGTTTGAGCTGTCACAAATTACATAACCTTGTATTAGTTGTGTTTAATGAACTGCTCTAGGTTACGCCAGGCTAAGATATCTCACAAAATTGTGTTTCACGAGGATTTTTCTTGCTCTAACTTACTCTACTTTTTGTTTCATGAGCCTACGCTAGTGGAACTAGAGCAACTTAGAGCACGATTTTCTGCGCCAGCTTTTTTGAAGAAGTAACTTACAGCAAGGAACTGTGAATTTCTGCCTGAAAAGTGTTTCATGAGATTTCTGATCTGAGTTGCTCTAACTTGCTCTATTGTTTTTTGACAGCTGCTCGATTATGGTCTAACTTGAGCTGCTCTGCACTTTTTTTCGGTCTCATTAAACACAACTATTATTGAATCATGTACTGGAAGTAAAGCACGCACGAAAAACAAACGAGCAAAACAGCTGATGCTAATTAGGAAGAGCACTTTGCACATAAAGGTATGTATGTATGTAGGTATATCGATCATCAAATATTGCTTGTGCAAAGTCCAACTATCTGGAGATGTAACTATTTCACAAATGACATCGGTATTGACTTTTGAAATTTTATTAAAATTGTTGCATATATCTCGAAAACCGGGACACTTAAAGGACACCCGGGACCTTTTAAGGCTGGACCGGGAACCGGAACAAATAGTCTAAAACCGGGATATAATAATAATAATAATAATATCCCAACGGTTTTTACCCTCCATTCCCGCCCATCCGCACGAGGGGCGCAGTCCGCATGACGTACGGAACCAATATTTTAAATTTTTTGTGCCGAGTCACGATAGGCAGGAGTTTGTTAAGTGTCGAGATCTAAAACTGTTCAGCTACAGAACAAAATTCATCAGCTGATTTTATGTATTTATGTCAATAATTCACTTATTGAGAGAGGAGAGTATCGCTTTCTTAATGCTGAAAAGCGGATCTGAGATATCAAACGTGCTGGAATGAGAGTTAAAATCCTGGCATAAGCAACGGAGTGGGTCGTGCAATTCAAAATTGGTTTTACAAGCTTTCAGAAATATGGGACAAAAGTGTCTTGATACGCGTGA
>NW_016157932.1:61866-65164 GCF_001687245.7 Rhagoletis zephyria
TAAAATGTGCAACGCTTTGCTCAACTTTTTCTTTGTATATAGGCCACGACAATTTAGACAATTCTTTATTCAGTTTTTTAAAGTTGGCTTTCGAAAAATCAAAGCGAATATTTGGTTCGTATGTTTGGACATCGCAATTTTGACCATCGTTTATAATTTCGTAAGATATCTCAATAGCAGGGTGGTAGACATGTCCGGGAAAACCGGGACGTCTGGCGGCCCTAGGGTTAAGGAAAGTTCTATCACCTTTTGTTTCTTTCCGAGAGCCTCTCAAATAATGCAAAAAACGCGATTTTTAGACAATTCGACTTCGTTTTTTTCTTTCAAAATCTGAAGCTGATGGAAACTTTATACTAACGGATTCCTAATCAGCACAAAAAAGTGTATTAAAAACAGCGTTAAAATTTTCCGCACCTAAATCAGTGTTTCCCTGTGTTATTGGAGTACCAATTATAAACATTTTGAAAGAAATTCGGAGCACCGGATGATTTATAAGTAGGGAAGACAAAAATATGCAAATGCATATTATGACACAAAATGCATATTTTGGCGAAAATGCATTAAAATGCATAAAAATGATTATTTTGGTAATAAGTTAATTAATTTTCGCATAATTTCATTTCGCAATACCTTTGCGGCGTTAGCCAGGGTTGCTGATGAGCTTTGTTTAATTGGCAAAAAGAAAAAGCTGACAAACAACGGAAAGTCCCGTTATTTTCTTCTAGTAAACAATTTTAATATACTTGTAAAAATATTTCGACTGTTGTTTTCTAATAGTGAAGTTTCGCTTATATTGGTACATCTTTGAGGCATATATCAAGCATATTTTTAATATTTTGGAGTTATTTTAATGATCATATAATTAAGTTTTTTGTGCATATTTTTGTCTTCCCTATTTATAAGATCTAGCTGGAGAAACCCAAAATTCAAAGTGGTCACAACGATAGCACCGGCACTAAAAAAAGCGGTGTGTGCTTTTAACCAGACCCACCAATTGATATGTATTTCGACTCGCTGAATCTGAATATGAAGTCCGTTTGACTCGTACACCTCCAAAATTTCGAGTAAATTGCGAACTTTTTGTAATTTTTTCGGTTTTTCGTTATTAACTCAAAATTTCAGATTCGGATTTAGTGAATCGAAAAACATGTCGGTGGATCTGGTGAAAAGCACCACTACTCAGCTTTTAAGTTTTGTTCACTCTTTGCAGTAGTCAATTCAATATAAAAAGTGGTCATATTTGCGAGTGTTTACATTATACAGTGTTCGCATTAGTGCGCGTCCACTGCAATTGATTTTAAATAATTGGAATTAAATTTTTTACAAATAGCAACTCTTTTCGAAAAGATAAAACCTAATTCCCCATCTACAGAATAAACCTTTAAATTTTAACCTCAGTTATGAAAATCGACCAAACGGCGCAGATCTGGTGACATTAGCAAAAAAATGCCTTAAATTAGTGTTTTATCTCTACAATAATGCACAGTTATTTTAATCTCAATCTCGATCTTAATATTAATTTTAATCGTGTCGTTTTTCCGCTTAGAATTAGAGCCCAACGAGTGTGCCGCTCATTAGATCGATGTTTGCATTTACTCCCAACGCAAAGGAGTTTAACTTCAAAAACCTAATTTAATTAAATAAATAGCCTAAATACAAATTGTAAAAAAGTTTTCTATTTATGCCAATTTAATTTAATTTTAACAAAATATATAGTATATCGGTGAATGCAGATAAATGTGCCGTTTTCTGGCCAAAATTGACAATATGAAATTTTTCATAAGGAAAACTCAATTTCCACTGCGTTATACTTGTATGTGTGTTGCACTTTATTTATTACTGCCGCTTAATTGTAGCTCAATTTTAAGGCTAATTTTTAGGAACCCTTGCAAGTCCTTTCTAAAAATAACTCAACATCACTGATTGTGAATTTGGGTATAGATTTTTTCGCTGGTTTTTTGTTACTTAAAATTAATTAATTACATATATGTGTGTGCGGTTACTTTCATATCCACATACAATTAACCCGTTAATTGAGTTTTTTAATAGAATGAAGCCATTCAAATGTTAATGTGCGGATAAATTAATATATTTATGCCGAATTTCCGGCAGTCATTGAAATGGAAAAAATTAACTTTATTTAAAAAATTCCGCGTTACATTCGTACTCAGTTTCTTTACAATATAATTTAATTGTCCTTAAAAAACAGAAAAAACCTGGTGTCAAATTTACATTTCTGTAAAAAAGTTTTTAATAATTCCTTGGTGTAAAAATTATAGGCATGCGAATTTGCACTGGGCCCTATTGCACCAACGAATTATCATTAGCATTTTAGCAAATTATCGAACTTGTGCAAAGTTTTGTGTTGCACCAACATGATAAGGAAAGGTCACTCAAATGAGTATTGATAAGTAAAATATCACTCACCATCATAGATAAGCGTTGCACCAAAATTTGGAACGCTTAGCGAAAAGATTTTGGCGGATAAGTAATAAATTATCAAAATTTATTAGCATTTTGTTGCGCCACAAATTTTTATTTATCACTTATCATCTTTGATTTTGCTAACTTTAGCATTATTTTGCTAAAAATAATTTTATCTATCGCTGGATCCGCCACTGTTATTCATATAAACATAAATATCGCTAAATTAAAAAACAGAAAATTAAAATACAAAAAAAAAAGATTAAAGGAGCCAAGTTACCACTATTGGTTCGTACGTAAGTACCTAAAGGTTCGAATTGTACATATACACATACATATCGTCGTTTAAGGTACAAAACCGCGTATCGTCATTCTGCAAAACCGCGTAACTGACATTTACTGCCAAAAATTGGATTTGCTCACACAAGCTCTTGGCTCAACCCTTATCCATTCGTCCTGAAATATACTAGGCAGAAATGCGATTAATAATAATAATAATAATAGATTGGCGCTTACACATATGTATGTTAGTGTTTGGCCGAGCTTCTCCTACGACTTGTGGCATGCGCCTTAATATTGCCACACAAAGCGGAGGGACCTACAGTTTTGCGTCGACTCTGAACGGGGATTGTATTTTTATGAGAAGCTGTTCTTCATGGCAGAAATACACTCTGAGGTTTGCCATTGCCTGCCGAGGGACGACCGCTGATAAGAAAAAAACCTTTTTCTATATTTTTTGCGATGTTGCTTTGACCAGGGCTTGAACCCAGGTGCTGTGCTGATGAGTGAAAGTGCGCACTGCATACCACTACACCACAGCGGCTGACAAAATGCGATTGCTTTATAAATACAAGTAATTTTTAGCAAAAAAAAA
>NW_016157932.1:66206-73602 GCF_001687245.7 Rhagoletis zephyria
ACAGATTAAAGTTTTATGAGTTAGAAACTCGAAAGGATAAAATAGTCAAAGATTCAAAGTACAAATTTTTCATATAATCAAACTATGTAGTTCATAGTTTTTCTCTTTTTACTTGTAATATAAACATTTCTAAAATAAATGTATTTTTTGATTGTTCTTCGTTCTTTTCTGTCTTTTTTTAGTGCCTTATTTTGCTTTTTTTGCAATACCTAATGCCTTTTCCTGCCTTTTTCGCTATTTTGTTTTGCCTTTTTTTGCCTTTTTTGCAATACCTAGTGCCTTTTCCTGCCTTTTTCGCTATTTTATTTTGCCTTTTCCAGCGTATTTCGTCATTTTATTTTGCCTTTTTTACAGGTTTTTAGGTCCTAAAAATCCGTTCCCTGGTAATAATAAAAAAAGAGAACCATTTTGAAATATAAGTGTTTTACTCTCTCGAAAGTAATTTATGCAACCTCACATACGCGGTTTTGCATTTTGTTGATACGCGGTTTTGTACTTTAAACGACGATATGTATGTATGTATATACATATACCTTGAAAATAGGATCAGGTACGATTTCGGGGTTTGAAGATTTGAAATCTGGAGATCATATGAGATAATTCCTCATTGAAATTTCTTCCATCCATTTTAATAACGCCTGCCGCTGTTTCAAGAGCACTGTGAGTACGTGAGTGCCGTTTTTGTGTGTGTGTTGTCTACATGTTTATTTATAAACGCATGTGCTTTTTTCTTTTGTACGCTTTTATTGATATATCTGTACTGTAATGTTTTCGGACGGTACTAGCTCTTACTGCTAATATATTATTACTACATATATGCCGTCATGCATGGAGATTATGCAGTAGGGGCCTTCTTCGATATCGAGGGGACCTTCAACAATGTCACTCCATAGGCAATAGTCAAGTATAAATATTCATAATCTGGGGGTGCAAACCAACATAATAAGGCTTATCTACAACTTACTTCGTCACAGAACTGTCGCGGCGGAGTGGGGAGCGTCAGCAGAGTCAATAGAGTGCAGAGTCAATAGGAGCACTCCCCAAGGTGGTGTTCTCTCTAACCTGTAGCTCGTTTCTGTAACTCTTCTCTACTGATTATTTCTCTACTGGTAGAGAATATACGTCATTCTCTACTACTCACTAGCAGTAGAGAACAAGGCGTCGAATTCATATCTCAACTCGCCTTGGTAGAGAATTGTTACAGAAACGAGCTACTGCTCTGGATTGCGGTTGTAAACCAGGGAAGCCAACTCGTGGGGAATTCCCCCGATTTGCGGGGAATTTCGGTTTGCGGGGGGAATCGGGGAATGTACCGTTCTTTGTGGGGAATTTCAGCTCGCACAATTCTAGTATAATAACATTTCAAATGGCTAAAAATTGGCGTCGGTTTTTTAGAATTTTCTTTGTCGTATTTGCTTTCATACAACGAATAAACATAATTTATTTTTATATGGAAGAAACGAAAACTTTTAGCCCCTTGAAACTTGCACTTTATTACTCTAGAATTGAGTGGGCTACAAAACTGCATACGCAAATTTTTCTAGAAAGTCAAATTAAAAAGTTCGAAATTTTTACGAATGTTTGTTGAATTTCTTTCAAATATTGCACAATGTTTGAAACTTGGATTAATACGGTTTTTCTTAAAGATTGAACTACATATATTTTTATAAAAAAAATAACTCAAATTAAATACCAAAAAAAAAAATAATAATAATTGGTGCGACTAAATTTTTTTCGACCACTGCATGTATGTAAATATCACATAAATATTTTTATTCTTTATTTGTTAACTAACTTTATAAAAGTTTGGTTTGGTTTATCATACATGAATTACGTTTAAAAATAAAATAAACAGAAAGACCAGTAATATATCAAAATAAAAACATTTTTTTGTTTTATAAGTAAGGAGATATCTATGGGTGGGGAGTTTTCGAAATTTCGGGCAAAATTGGGGAATTTCATTGTCGAAATCGGAATTCTCAAAAATGAGTTGGCTACACAGTTGTAAACGACCTTCTAGAGAAACTGGAAAAAGTGGGCTGTCGGGTGATTGCCTATGTAGATGATGTGGAACTTTCAGTTAAGGGACGATTTCGAAACACCATTTTTGATCTGGCTTACCTGAACCAGGTAACAAGGTGGGCGATCAACAGCCGCTGTCGTGGAAGCTCAACATTGAGGAGAGGGTAGGAAAGGTGTCGTTTGCCTTGTACTGCTGTAGGGAGCTCCCCTCCTCGGTAAAAGGTGAGGTCTCTCGCCTAAATTAATTCATTAGCTCTAGGAAACTAGATTTAGGCCTATATTGTTTCAAGGAGCCCTTGTCTGGTGGAAATCACTAGAGAAGGCTACACCTGTAAAACGGGAATTAGCTGATCATTAAGAACCACACCTACACTGGCGCCTAACATACATATGTTGAACATATCGTATGCGGATATTGCAGACAGAATTGTTGCAGCACGAACTGCTATTAAGCTAAGGGAAACCGGGTCCTTTTGTGACAAAAAAGGAAAATAAGACGTTTCTCTGCTACAGCAAATGTTTTTATAGGACACTTTAAAACAGGTTACCCCTCAAGGGCTAGTGATGGGGGTGCTGACACGCCATTATGCGATTGGTATTCATGCGGTGAGACTAGGAGTTTCAACTGATCCTTTTGTATCAGCTGTCAAGAGGAAGATGAAGTGGAATCATCTCCACACTTTCTTTTAGACTGTCCAACCTTCGCGAGGCTAAGATGGAAGAATTTTGGCTCGCACTTCTGAACAAACACTGAGCTCTCAGGGATCGAAATTAGCCGCATTCGAAATTTCGTAATCGGCTCGCGGGGTTAACTCAACCCAACCTAAGCTGTACTTCTTTGAGCTATGAAATAGTCACATTAGGTATTACAGTAGTTTTTTAGTTAATGTATATAATCATGAAGAAAAAATTATGCGTAAGTCCTATGAATTGATTTATGCAAAAACATCGCCATAAATTTTTTTTGAGTTGATCGCACTTTAGATCTAGGTATGCGATATGATAGTCAAGATGGACTTACTTTTTTTTCTTAATCATTTTTAAGACAGGCAATTTATTGGCTTTGCTTTGTGCCCGCGATATAGTATGAAAAAAGAGAAATTGAAAATGTTTATCAAATCGCACATGGGCTTTTTCGTTTTCCATTGAGAAACGGAAATCATTTTAGCTAAGCACATTATTGGAAAGGTCCTCTATTTGAAAAGCAAAAGAAATTGGCTGTGCAATGGTTATCAAATCGACTTATCCAAAATGCTTGTCAGTTGTTAATTTTTTGATAAGTTGATAAGTAAAAAGTGCAACACTTATCAACTTTACTTTTCAAAAAAAAAGACTTATGCAAAAGTTGTAAAGTGATAAGTGATAAGTCGTTGGTGCAATTGGGCCCTGCTCACATTACTCTTTGGAATTTCAACGATGGGCCGGGTCAGAAATTTTAATGATAAGCCATAGCAAGGATTTAAAAATTTAGAGTTCAAGATAAAACTAGTCTATGCTAATTTATAGGGCTAGGTATTTTATGCAAATGCATATTTTTATTGGGCATCTACAAATGGAAATGGTTAAGTTATCTTTACGAATCATGAAATTTCCTTTAAAATGGCATTCAAACGTTACTGCATATTTTTTCAGTTAATGCATGGTTTTGCATATTTTTAAAAAATTCTTGTTTTTGCCTATTTATTGCGCATAGTTTAGTTTTTTTTGCAATAAATGCATGTGGTGTTTGCATATTTTTGCTTTGTTTAAGTTACAACTATTTAAATTTGGTGCGCCATCTCTTGACAAAAAATTATTTAAAATGGTTTCTCAAATATTCACCTTAACTACTGTCAGTGTTTCTATTTACACAAAATTGTGTTGCTTATAATCGAACAGCCGAAACTTAACGTAACCTAATGCCACGTCGAAATCTGTTTCATTTTGATTCTCTTAGTTCTACGTTCCGTTAAGTTAAGTTAAGTTGCCGTAATCAGGCTTTTAGACTTGACTTGAAAACTGTATTTCTGGCAAACTTGGAGAACTATAGACTTTTGATTTCTAAGTTAAATTTCTAAGTGCAAAGAGAGCCGTGAGAGAATCATGCACCACATCAGTTTTTCACATATTTTTAATAAAATTTATCCAAATATGCCACACAAATATGATTTTTTATAAATGAAATTCATCTGGCAATCGAAAAACAAACCTTCAAATAAAGACAGAAAATAAAATAAAAACAATTGAAATTTGATTCACTTATGGTGACCTCGTTTCTATTAAAAAAATGTCGCATTTTGATTGCCCCTTTCTCTTATCGTGTTCAATTCTAAAATAAGGGCAAACGGTGAGAAAACTTTGTGTTCGTTTCTTAAAATGTCAGACTTTTGTAAGGCAAAAAAGGCACATTGTCTGCTCTTTACAGCTTTTAAGAGGAGAGAGGGTTGCCCTGAAAATCAGATAGTTGCTTAAAACGATAATGTTATGAAATGCGTGAGCTGGACAAAGACAAGAAGGAAAAACATGCCCTTTTGAAGGGTTGAGTGTAATATCAAATACATTTTGCACCGTGCAAGGGCAACATTTGTTTGTAGAAATGAAATCACCATTAAACATGTATTTCAATTGTAATTTTTATTCAATTTTACCCCAAACAAATTAAACGTTTAAGATTTTGTGGGTACAATACAAATCCTGAAGATAAAAAAAAGAGAAAAAGCAATAGATGACTTGGATAGTACTCATTNACTCATTCTAAGTTTCTAGGTAAGTGAAGTCAAGCAACTCAAGTCTAAGGGCTGGGTTCTCCAACTCAACTTAACTTAGTTTAGCCAATTTTTTGGACTTTGTCAAGAATAAGCTGAATAAAAAGTAGGCTAACTTTTGACTTGAGTCCAAAAAATGGCTAAAATATGTTAAGTTGAGTTGGAGAAACCAACCCTAAGTCTTGCATAACTTTTCGTACTACCGCTACAACCTTATATGAATTCACCTTGTTTTTGTGCCGGCAGTAAAACATTAGCCCTATTTTATTTAGTGCATATTGGAGATTGGAGACAGATGAAAATGTAAAGTTAGCATGGGAAAGGCTAATTGCGCTCCGATCAAATACCAAAAAATACTGAAGCTGGAATTACAAGCGCTGTTTTCGCTGTAAAACTCCATTATACATATGTACATATCGTCGTTTAAAGTACAAAACCGCATATCGTCATTCTGCAAAACCGCGTAACTGACATTGGCTGCCAAAAAATGGATTTGCTCACACAAGCTCAAGACTCAATCCTTATCCATTCGTCCTGAAATATACTAGCCAGAAATGCAATTGCTTTATAAAAAAGATAACCATTTTGAAATGTGAGTGTTTTACGCTCTAGAAAATAAATTCTACAACTTCACATACGCGGTTTTGCATTTTGCTGATACGCGGTTTTGCATTTTGTCGATACGCGGTTTTGCACTTTAAACGACGATATGTATGCCAGCGTTTTTTAGTCACAGGTCTTTGCCATCAAAGTGGCGTGCAAAGTAATTTTAATAGCCATTTTCACGGGTATTCAGGCTGCATCACCTCCAGAACAATAAAACAGTGCAGAGAGAACGTTATTACTTTCCAATTTGTTATCTTCATTATCTAAACCAGTGCCGGCCACACGATTATTAAAACATCTGCATAAGTGTGTGTGCCAAGACTTTACCACTTTATTGGTAGATCTACCAACCTTTTAGCTGTATTTTATTTTCTACCATTTTTCCAACACAGTCTAAAAATCTACCAATATTTTCCGGACAGAAAGCAAAGAGATTTAAATGAGCGGGTGTATACATGTAACTAAATATAATTACATAGTTAAAGGCATGGTGTAATAATAACAAGGTGTTGTCAGTAACTTAACCTCACTTTTTCGCCAGGTCTATTCCAGTCACGCATTTTAAAGTAGTAGAAAAGGTACTAATTATTTACTACTTTTAATCCGTTTGTGCTTACTATTTCAAATTAAATGTAGAAAAATTTATAGTAACAGGCTTATAAGCCTGAATATATATTTGTAAAGTCAGCTCCACACAGCTTGGACATATATTGTAACTTATAAAAAAGTAAAGGCCGTAAGATAAGGCAACTTAAGAATTGTTACAGGAATCCTGACAGGACACTGCAGGCTGAACTATCACCTGACTAAACTGGGAATTTACTCGCATGAGCGATGCAGATTTTGCAGGACGGAAAACGAGACTGCACAGCATATCTTAGAAGAATGTCCTGCACTGATGCACAAACGCAAAAGGCACCTGGGTGAACATATGTTAACCAAAGGCGAAGTGAAATCCGTAGATTTAGGTTGCATACTAAAGTTTCTCTCGGTTACTGGATTAATAGACACTCTATAATCCACGAAGGGGGCACAATAGATCTTAAGGTCGCAGTGCTTTATCCCCAACAATAATAATAATAATAATAATAATAAGATAAGGCAATTTGCTATAAGACTGTACATGATTTTTTAAATAGATTAAAACACATATTTATCGATAATATAAGCGAAATCGTAATTTAACCATGTTTCCGCTCTCTTCTAGGGTATCAGTAGTCCATTTGTCTCTATATTATGACAATGCGGCAAAAGATATTTGATATAAAAAATAGTTTTTCCATACGATTTTTGTGTACGTCTTTTTCCATTGATAACCACGATATCTTTTATATTTTGAGGACAAAAATTATACAAATCCCGCAATTTTAAATATTAATATCGTTCTGTAAACAACAAGTTCTCTAAAAGTCGCGATAAAACGAAATACTAAAATGGAGTATTTTAGATACTATTTCCCAACGAATATTAAGATCGGCAGCACTGAAAATAAGCATGCCGATCTTGTCAAAATTACAACAAACACGTCGCTACTGACACCACCTCTTTATTATTCCACCATGGTTAAAGGGCTGTTTGCAGCTCTCAAGAAAAACGAAAAATTCATATAAAATGACGCACAAGAAATGGAAAAGTAATTTTCTCCTATCAAAATTTCTTAAATCATTTTGCAGCTCTCAAGAAAAATCACAAAAAATATCTTTCCTTATTCTGTTGCTTGAAAAAGGACTTTGCTTTTGCTGTAAATTTTCTTGAAGAAATAAGTATACGAACATTTTTTCTTGAGAGCTGCAAAATGATTTAAGAAATTTTGATAGGAGAAAATTACTTTTCCATTTCTTGTGCGTCCTTTTATATGAATTTTTCGTTTTTCTTGAGAGCTGCAAACAGCCCTTTAACCATGGTGGAATAATAAAGAGGTGGTGTCAGTAGCGACGTGTTTGTTGTAATTTTGACAAGATCGGCATGCTTATTTTCAGTGCTGCCGATCTTAATATTCGTTGGGAAATAGTATCTAAAATACT
>NW_016157932.1:75695-81338 GCF_001687245.7 Rhagoletis zephyria
ATTTGTATTGTACCCACAAAATCTTAAACGTTTAATTTGTTTGGGGTAAAATTGAATAAAAATTACAATTGAAATACATGTTTAATGGTGATTTCATTTCTACAAACAAATGTTGCCCTTGCACGGTGCAAAATGTATTTGATATTACACTCAACCCTTCAAAAGGGCATGTTTTTCCTTCTTGTCTTTGTCCAGCTCACGCATTTCATAACATTATCGTTTTAAGCAACTATCTGATTTTCAGGGCAACCCTCTCTCCTCTTAAAAGCTGTAAAGAGCAGACAATGTGCCTTTTTTGCCTTACAAAAGTCTGACATTTTAAGAAACGAACACAAAGTTTTCTCACCGTTTGCCCTTATTTTAGAATTGAACACGATAAGAGAAAGGGGCAATCAAAATGCGACATTTTTTGATAGAAACGAGGTCACCATAAGTGAATCAAATTTCAATTGTTTTTATTTTATTTTCTGTCTTTATTTGAAGGTTTGTTTTTCGATTGCCAGATGAATTTCATTTATAAAAAATCATATTTGTGTGGCATATTTGGATAAATTTTATTAAAAATATGTGAAAAACTGATGTGGTGCATGATTCTCTCACGGCTCTCTTTGCACTTAGAAATTTAACTTAGAAATCAAAAGTCTATAGTTCTCCAAGTTTGCCAGAAATACAGTTTTCAAGTCAAGTCTAAAAGCCTGATTACGGCAACTTAACTTAACTTAACGGAACGTAGAACTAAGAGAATCAAAATGAAACAGATTTCGACGTGGCATTAGGTTACGTTAAGTTTCGGCTGTTCGATTATAAGCAACACAATTTTGTGTAAATAGAAACACTGACAGTAGTTAAGATGAATATTTGAGAAACCATTTTAAATAATTTTTTGTCAAGAGATGGCGCACCAAATTTAAATAGTTGTAACTTAAACAAAGCAAAAATATGCGAACACTATTAATATCGTTCTGGAAACAACAAGTTCTCTAAAAGTCGCGATAAAACGAAATACTAAAATGGAGTATTTTAGATACTATTTCCCAACGAATATTAAGATCGGCAGCACTGAAAATAAGCATGCCGATCTTGTCAAAATTACAACAAACACGTCGCTACTGACACCACCTCTTTATTATTCCACCATGGTTAAAGGGCTGTTTGCAGCTCTCAAGAAAAACGAAAAATTCATATAAAATGACGCACAAGAAATGGAAAAGTAATTTTCTCCTATCAAAATTTCTTAAATCATTTTGCAGCTCTCAAGAAAAAATGTTCGTATACCTATTTCTTCAAGAAAATTTACAGCAAAAGCAAAGTCCTTTTTCAAGCAACAGAATAAGGAAAGATATTTTTTGTGATTTTTCTTGAAAGCTGCAAACAGTCCTTAACTCTGACCATAACCAATTTAAAAGTGAAATTGCATCTCTATCAGCTGATTATGGAAATAGTTTTAGTTTGCAATATGTTTTTTGTGGGAGACTGCCAAACGAATGGTCTGCAAACTTCAGGCATTTGAAAACTAATTTTAATCAAACAATTTTGAAATGCAGAGTTATTGTTTTTTAATGCAATACAGGACCAGAATCAAGGCATTCGTGATCGAATCAAATTGAAATCGAAATTTTTTTATGAGATTACGGCCACGGTTGCCACTTGTTAAAAAAATAACCAACCAAAAATCCGAAGTTTAAACAACCAAATTGGAAAAAAATAACCAAATTTGCGAGAAAGCTGTTTTTTACTTCACCTGTTTATTGCGTCATGCATTTAAATTTTTATTTGACATTAGTTTTGTTGTTGCCATTCTTTGTACTAAATATTTGGTGTTTTGCGTTCAGGGTTGCGTGATTTCAAATCCTTTTTGATTTAAAATCCGCCTTTAATTAACAAATATATTTGATTTGTGATTTGGTTTGTTGACCAAATAAAAAATAAAATTTATTTGTAATTTGATTTGTCAACCAAATAATATATACATTTTATTTGTAATTTGCTTGGTCAAGTAAATAATAGATAAGTTTTATTTGTGATTTGCTTAGTCAAGCAAATAAAAGATAAGTTTTATTTGTGATTTGATTCGTCAAGCAAATAAGAAATAAAATATATTTGTGATTTGCTTGGTCAACGAAATAAGGAATCAAATTTATTAGTGATTTGAAAATTTTGTTTGTGATTTGAATCGCCTCCAAATCAGAAATCAAATTGATTTGTAGAGCGAATCAATTGGATTCGTGATTTTTAAGCTAAATATTACTTTTTTATGCAACACAAATGCGATATTCAAGTATTTTCCAACTTCGAGTTCCACGAAAATCTTCGGGATTTTCGGGACTACTGCGAGATTTTTGGGTTTCTCGGGACTACTTGGGGATTTTTGGGACTAATTCGGAGTTTTTGGAACTCCTTCGGGTTTTTCGAGACTTCTTCAGGTTGTTCAGGATTTTGGGACTAATTCGGCATTGTTGGGGGTATTTGTGATTTGATTTGTAGAGCGAATCAATTGGATTCGTGATTTTTTAGCTAAATATTACTTTTTTATGCAACACAAATGCGATATTCAAGTATTTTCCAACTTCGAGTTCCACGAAAATCTTCGGGATTTTCGGGACTACTGCGAGATTTTTGGGTTTCTCGGGACTACTTGGGGATTTTTGGGACTAATTCGGAGTTTTTGGAACTCCTTCGGGTTTTTCGAGACTCCTTCAGGTTTTTCAGGATTTTGGGACTAATTCGGTATTGTTGGAGCCATTTCGGGTTTTTCGAGACTACTTCGAGATTTTCGGGATTCTCAGGATCTTAGGGACTACTTCGGGATTTTTGGGACCAGTTCGGAATTTTTGGGACTATTTCGGGTTTTTCGAAACTACTTCGAGATTTTCGGGATTCTCGAGAAATATCGGGATCTTCGGGATTATTTCGAGATGGTTGGACTATTTCCAGATTTTTTCGGGATTTTCGGGACTATTTCGGGTTTTTCGAGACTACTTCGAGCTTCTCAGGATTTTTGCGACTAGTTCGGAAGTTTTGGGACAACTTCGAGATTTTCGGTTTTCTCGGGAATATATCGGTATTTTTGGGACTAATTCGGGTTTTTTGAGACTAGTTCGAGATTTTCGGACTGTTGGAACCAATTCGGAATTTTTGAAACGATTTCGGGTTTTAAGAGATTCTCGGGATTCTCTGCTCTAAATCGGGATCTACGGGACTACCTCGGAATTTTTCGACTATTTCAGGGTTTACGAGACTTCTTCGGTATAAGCGGTACTAATTTGATGTTTTTGGAACTATTTCGGGTTTCTCGAGACTTCTTCGGGAAGAATAAATCACGATATAGTCCCGATAACTCCGAAAACCTCGGAAGTAGTCTCGAAAAACCCGAAATAGTCCCAACAATTCCTAATTGGTCCCAAAAATCCCGATATATTCCCGAGAACGCCGAAACCCTCAGAAGTAGTCTCGAAAAACCCGAAATGGGGACTCCTAATTGGTTCCCACGACAGTCGGGTCTACGTAACCGGAGCGACCCAGATTTATATCTGGCCAAGGACTGTCACTCCAGCAACACTCCCCAAAATCTCTTCGGGGAATTTGTATGCTGTTACAACAACAACAACAACTCCTAATTGGTCCAAAAAATACCGATGTAGTCCCGAAGATCCCTATGTCGTACAGAGACTCCTTAAAATCTCGAAGTAGTTTCGAAAAACTCGGAATAGTGTCGAGAATCCCGAGAAAATCTCCAAAATCCAGAAATAGCCCCAAAAATACCGAATAGTCCCAAAATCCTGAATATCCCGAAGGAGTCTCGAAACCCCGAAAAAGTCACAAAAGCTCCGAATTTATCCCCAAAACCCCGGAGTAATCCCGATACATTCACGAGAACCGCGAGAATCTCGAAGTTTTCCCAAACATACCAAAATACTCCCAAAAATCCCGATATAGTCCCGAAAATTCCTAATTGGTCCCAAAACACCGAAGTAGTCACGAAGATCCCGATATAGTCCCTAGGACTCCGAAAACCTCGAAGTAGTCTTGAAAAACCCGAAATAGTCCCGAAAATCCCGAAATAGTTCAAAAATACCAAAATAGTGTCAAAAATCTCGATATATTCCCGAGAACCCCGAAAATCTCGAAGTAGTTCGAAAAACCCGAAATAGTCCCAAAAATTCCGAATTGGTCCCAAAAATCCCTGAGATCCCGAAATAGCCACGAGAGCATCGGAAACCTCGAAGTAGTCTCGAAAAACTCGAAATAGTACCAAAAAAATCCGAATTGATCCCGAAAATCCCGAAGTAGTCCCGCAGATCCCGATAACCCCGAGAATACCGAAGTTGTCTCGAAAAACCGGAAATAGTCAAGAAAATCCCGCAGAATTCTCGAAAATCCCGAAATAGTCCAAAAATGCCGAAAACCCCAGAAATAAAATCCCTAAGAAATAGTCCCAACAATACGGAATTAGGCCCAAAATCCTGAAAATCCCGAAAAAGTCCCGAAAATTTCAAAATAGTCCCAAATATCCCAAAGTAGTTGCGTTGCCTAAAAGAGTATTATTTAGCTGAAAAATCACAAATCAATGATTCGCTCTACAAATCAAATCACAAATCAATTTGATTTCTGAATTGGAGGCGATTCAAATCACAAATACATTTTATTTCTTATTTGGTCGACGAATCAAATCACAAATAAATTAGATTCCTTATTTGGTTGACCAAGCAAATCACAAATATATTTTATTTCTTATTTGCTCGACGAATCAAATCACAAATAAAATTTATTTTTTATTTGGTTGACGTTCAAATCACAAATAAAACTTATCTTTTCTTTGGTTGACGAATCAAATCACAAATAAAACTTATCTTTTATTTGGTTGACCAAGCAAATCACAAATAAAATTTATTTAGGATTTGATGCGACTTTCAATTCAGAAATATATTTGATTTATGGATTTGTGATTTGACTAAATCAAATCACGCAACCCTGTTTGCGTCCCTTTACTTTTTCCGGTTATTCTCTTTTAGTGAGCGCATTTGCCTTACGCTCTTGCATTTTGAACTTTTCAGATTTTAGTCAGAAAAGACAAGGAATGGACCTATTGCTAGCACATTCAAAGGACATTCCCCAACATGGTACAATTATTAAAAGTATTGTCTTATTGTTTTGCTTCATATCGAAATTCGTGCTCCCTTATTTTCATTTTGACGCTTTTCAATGTTGATTCTTTTACTTTTAGGAGGCTTTGCTTTTTGTTTTCGCTCAATTAAATTTTTATAATTTTTCAAAAAAAAAGAAAAAACGTTTGAAATAAATTGAGCAATCAAAACTTTTATTTTGTTTACTAAGCAAATGTTTATTTTTCGGCTTTTGCAAATTACATAAGTTAACAAAATTTAACTTACTTTATAAGGAATATTTTCATAGCCAAAAGTATCGATATGAGTAGGTATCGATACTTTATAATAATAATAAAGTGTTTGGCCGAGCTTCTATTACGATTTGTGGCGTGCGCCTTGATGTTGTCACACAAAGAGAAGGGACCTACAGTTTTACGCCGACTCCAAACGGCGATTGTATTTTTATGAGAAGCTGTTTTTCATGGAAGAAATACACTCGGAGGTTTGCCATTGCCTGCCGAGGTACGACCGCTGTTAA